>NC_047660.1:122655798-122893298 GCF_011762505.2 Arvicanthis niloticus | reverse complement strand
TAAGAATGGACAAGTGAGCTAGGTATGATGGCCCTTGCCTTCAATCCCAGCAAGGGGAAAGCTGGTATTGTTCCTTACATTTCCATTCTGTGGAGTAGTTTGAGAAATCTTCGAAGCCATTGCTTTGGAGTTATTAATTTTTGGAGTAACCGTGTTGCCTTGATTTTCTTCATGTTTCCTGTGCTGTTGCATCAGGACTTCAGCATCTGGGTTAAGTCACTGGTTGAAATGGTTTGTTGGTTTTTTTTTTTTTTTTTATCTCCTATTCTTTCCAGTGGAACTGCCTGTAGTGTTCAAGGAGGAACTGGATTGTGTCTAGTTGAGGTGTCATTTTTCTGTGCTAGACTTGTATTGAGTTCCCCCTGAGAGTAGAATACTGTCCATGTAAACAACGATTTCTCATTTATTCCAGTTTCAACTCTCATTGCTTTCCTTCTCAGGTTCTCAGATGCCTTAGAACTCTTGTTTTAGCTGCAAATTGATTTTCCCTTTCTTGGCTTTTAGCACTCTCTGATAACACGGACTTCCCTTCTTCAGTGTACTGATCTTTTATGAAAGATATGAAGGACTGCTATGGAGTCTACATTCTTATTTTGTGAGCAACTACTATAGTTTTAAACAGAACCCTTATTTCTCATGTCCTTTCATCTTAAATGTGATGTTTAGCTGAAGAGAACAGTTGTGCCACCATGCTAGCAGTACTGATTTCTAGCTAGTGTTCTCTCTCTCTCTATATGTGTGTGTGTGTGTGTGTGTGTGTGTGTTGCTCTTTAGTTGGTGTTGGTCAATACTTCTAGAATATTTTAAAGTAGTTTAAAAATACATACATCAAGCCACATTCCACATTTCTTTTTCATTGATTACTATCTGTGGTTTGGTTTGTCAGAATAAATTATATTACAAAACTTTGATAACTGCAGCTCTGTATACCTACTTGTAAACATTCTGCTTACTTGACCTTGTACTTTGAAAAGTACTTTGCATAGCAATAAATGTGGCAGGTCTACTTATATAAACTGAGTGGACAGAGTCATCAAGCCTGTCATTCCTTTTCTAGACTTCTTTGTTATGTCTAGAAACATTAATTTAATAAATAATATGCATTGCTAAAGTGCTCCTGAATTATGCTATTCCAGTTCTGTACACTTAAACTGATCCAGAAGGTTATAAGAAAGCATTGGTTATGTTTAGTGATTATCTTTGTTACTTAAACGTATTAGGAAAGACTATTTTAAGAAAACAAATAAAGATCAGATGTTGCTTTTTGATAACTTTTACTTCTTTAGTATTTTCACAGTGTTGGTTAGTGTTTGTTAATGAGTCACATGGCAAATGCTTTATTGGAATCAGCTAAATCACATAATATATATAAAGACAGACAGTTGGCATTAAATTAAGGAACAACTAGGTTGTTGTTGAGGAGCTGTTGAACCTGGCTACTTTAAGCAATATAAAAACGATTTTCTTTTTGTTCAGAATTCTTGGGCTTTTAGGGTTTTTGGTTTCATTTGTTCATTTTTTTTTTTTTTTAAAGATTTATTTATGTATGAGTACACTGTAGCTATTTTCAGACACACCAGAAGAGGGCATCAGATCCTGTTACAGATGGTTGTGAGCCACCATGCAGTGGCTGGGAATCAAACCCAGGACCTTTGGGAAAGCAGTCAGTGCTCTTAACCACTGAGCCATCTCTCCAGCCCACATTTGCTCATTTTTTAAGGCAGGGTCTCTCTATGTAGCCCTGGCTAGCCCAGAACTAGCTATGTAGGCCAGACTGATTTGTAATTCAGAGATCTGCTTGCTTCCCAAGTATTGGATTAAAGGTATGCAACACCATGCTTGGCCTTTTTGTTGGTTTTAAAGGTTAGTTTAGAACAAGGTATTTCTCTCTTTTTTTTCTTTTTCTTTTTCTTTCTTTCTTTCTTTCTTTCTTTCTTTCTTTCTTTCTTTCTTTCTTTCTTTCTTTCTTTCTTTCTTTCAGATAGGGCCTTGTAGTTCTTATAGCTCTTGCTGTTCTGGAAGTCACTATGTAGACCAGGCTGGCCTGGAACTTACAAATATCCACCAGCCTCTGCCTCCCTCCCCACCCCCCTGCTGGGATTAAAGGTATATACCACCATGCTCTGTTGAAGATGGTATTTGTTTTTTGAACAGCAAAAATATTTAATAGTAGAAAGAGTGATAGGAATTATATGTGTAAAAGAAGTCTGTCGTCAGGGAATATATTTTCTTTAATTTCTTATTGCTTGGATATAAAAATTAATGTTGTTGGGTGGTGGTGGCGCATGCCTTTAATCCCAGCACTTGGGAGGCAGAGGCAGGCGGATTTCTGAGTTCGAGGCCAGCCTGGTCTACAGAGTGAGTTCCAGGACAGCCAGGGCTACACAGAGAAACCCTGTCTTGAAAAACCTAAAAAAAAAAAAAAAAAAAAAAAATGTCCAAAAGGAAATTGCTGGAGGGTATGGATAAGGAGATGGTTCAGTAGTTAAAAGCAAGTGTACCACTCTTCCAGAGGACCCAAGTTCAGTTCACAGCAATCATGTCAGGAAGCTCACAATCACCTTAACTCCCGCTATGGGAACATCCAATGCCTCTGTCCTCTGTGGGCACCTGACTCATGCACATACCTACACACACAGACGCCTAAAAAAATAAAGATAAATCTTGAAACAGAAAATTATTGGGTAAATGTAGAATTAAAAATTTATTCAATAATTAAATTTAAAGGATTTAGCGGAAAAATATATGATCTTACTCAAATTAGATTATCATATATTATTAAATGAAATCTTAAAGATTATTATAATCAATAATATTATCAAAGAAACATCAATTTATCATTATGTTCTTTGTTCTTTTTTTCAGCTTCCCAGAATCAAGAACGGCTGTGTGCATTTAAAGATCCATATCAACAAGACCTTGGGATAGGTGAGAGTCGAATCTCTCATGAAAATGGGACAATATTATGCTCCAAGGGGAGCACATGTTATGGTCTGTGGGAGAAATCAAAAGGGGACATCAATCTTGTGAAACAAGGCAAGTAATATTTTTTTTTTTTTAATTATTTACCTTTTTATTTTATGTGTATTGGTGTTTTGCCTGCATGTATCTCCGTGTGAGAGAGTCAGATCTTGGGAGTTATAGACAGTTGTGAGCTGCCATTTGGGTGCTGAGATTTGAACCTGCGCCCTCTGGAAGAACAGTGAGTGTTCTTAACAGCTGAGCCATCGCTCCAGCCCCCAAGTAATACTTTGTTTTTCCTTAAAATTGCTTTTTTTTTTCTTTTCTTTTTTCTTTTTTTTTTTTTTTTGGTGCTGAGAATCAGACCCAGAATGTCATGCACACAGGCAAGCTCTCTGTCATAGGGCTCTATCTTCAGCATTGTTTTAAAAAACTGGAGCTTGTCTAGAAAAGACATTTAGGTAGATTAAAATCCTATCCAGAAAAGTAAATAAGAAGATAAACACATAAATATATATTCACCCACAAGCTCCAAATTCAGAAAAGAAAGTTTACTTTTAGTGTAGTTTGCTTGCTTGCTTGGCTGAAATAGGATCTCACTGTGTAGACCAGCCTGGCCTGGAACTCACAGAGATCTGTCTTCTTTTGCTTCCCAAGTGCTGAGACTAAAGTTGTGCTCCACCATGCCTGGCCTTTTAGTGTGTTTTAATAACATTTTTCTCTTTGCAAGTTAGTGTTTGTGAATGAAATTTGGAAATAACCAAAAAACTATTCAGAAAAGCCAAGGTCTACAACTCTGCTCTCTTAAAAAAAATATTTTTATATTGATTTGTTCACTTTAGGTACACTTTCCATGTACTTTAATATGAGTACCAGTTTTCTTTTAAAATTAGGATAATGTTATATAATAATCACATCCTCTTTCCCCCCGTATTGTTGTAAATGCTCTCTGAAGACATGTATACCTCAGCACTGTATTTCACGCTGTATATGTATTACAGTTTAGTCACATGCTTTGAACACCATGCTGTTGTAAGGTTTTCACTGAAATGCATTATCTGACAATGAAAAACTTTAAACATATATAAAAGTTGTGTCTGTTTGATTATTTTTTATTTTTATTTTGTTTTAAGTAGACTTTTAATGTAGAATTAATGATGATAAAAATAAAAGCTCTAAGTTAAAATTTCTGTTTTTCCAAAATTACCATAAAACATTGATTACAGAATTGTATGAAACTGACTGTCACCGAGTCTTTGTTATGATGGCATTATTATTTTAATGTTGAAGACAATTTAAATCTAAAATAGTCAGACTTTGCTGTTTCTTCAATAATTCTTATAATAATGGTGCAGTTAATCATAATTGTTTTGTTGGTTTCTTTTCCCTGTGAAATGTCTGTGGTATCCTTTGTTGTTTTCATTCAGGTTTCTTTTTTTTTTTTTTTAATGTTTATTTATTTATCTTATGTATATGAGTACACTATTGCTGTCTTCAGACACACCAGAAGAGGGCATCAGATCCCGTTACAGATGGTTGTGAGCTACCATGTGGTTGCTGGGAATTGAACTCAGGACCTTTAGAAGAGCAGTCAGTGCTCTTAACTGTTGAGCCACATCTCCAGCCCATTCATTCAAGTTATATTACTTAGTTTTATATGACTGAAGTTATTTCATAATTTTTTGTTTTACTTACTGTACTGTTTCCTAACTTATTTTAATATTGATCTGTAGGATGTTGGTCTCACATTGGTGATCCCCAAGAGTGTCACTATGAAGAATGTGTAGTAACTACCACCCCACCCTCAATTCAGAATGGAACATACCGTTTTTGCTGCTGTAGTACAGATTTATGTAATGTCAACTTTACTGAGAACTTTCCACCTCCTGATACAACACCACTCAGTAAGTATTTACAGTGATTTCTTTATAATTCCTTGTTGTAGAAGTTTTGAAAATATAAATAGATAAATATTCAAGGTTAGTAAAATTTGATCTAAACTTTCCAAAATAATATGCCAGCAAAGCGTTGGTATATTTATTACCAACAAAGTCTGAATCAAGATACAGTTTTTCCTTTGTCTGCCATAATGGTGTGTACTTATAATCCCAGAATTCCAGAGGCTGAGGCAGTAGGATTGTAAATTCAAGACAGCCTGAGCTACCTGGTAAGTTCTTGGCTAGTTACAGAAAAGGACCATGTCTCAGCAAACAAACAAAAAAATCTCAGCAAACAAATCAAAAACCCACTTAAGGAAGGGAATTAGGTGATATCAAATGGGCGTGATGGCGCATGCCTTTAATTTTGGCACTTGGAAGGTAGAAGCAGGTGAATCTCTGTGAGTTTGAGGCCAGTCTGGTTTGCATAGCAGGTTCTAAGCCAGCCAGCACTACACAGTGAGACCCTGTCTGAAAAACTGAAAAACAAAATAATAATAATAATGAGAGAGAGGGAGAGGGGGAGGGGGAGGGGCAGGGGCAGGGAGAGGGAGAGAGGGAGGGAGGGAGGGAAGGAGGGAGGGAGGGAGGGAGGGAGGGAGAGAGAGAGAGAGAGAGAGAGAGAGAGAGAGAGAGAGAGAGAGAGAGAAAAAACTATGGCTATAGTTTGGCTTGTGCCTGAAGCCCCATTCATTCTGGAGGCCAATGAAGGAGGGTCACTTGAGGTCATGTATTCAAGTCTAGTGTGGAAAATAAAGAGAAATCCTAACTCAAGAAAGAGACAACAGCCAGCATGATAACACATGCTTTTAATCTAGCACTTGGAGGCAGAGGCAGGTGAATATATGACTTTGAGGCCAGCTTGGTTTACATAGCAAGTTCTAGGCCAGCCAGAGCTCCATGGTGAGGCCTTGGGCCAAATGAAAAATGAAAATCCAAAGGAAGACAAAAAAAAACCAACCAACAAACCAAACCAAAACAAAAACCCCCAACCAAACAATAAACATCAACAATAAATTCTTTCATAGTGGATATACATGTAACTGTTGAAAAGAGGATAAGACCATGTAATTGAAACTTGGAGTACAAGTTATTGATGTAGACTTAGGAATTTAAAAGTATGTACAAATGCATTATACATATTATGTGTATGTAGTCATATAAAATGTATATGTGCGTTTACATGTAAATTTAAAAATTTAAACATACATACTGTGGTGGCTTGAATGAGGGTGACCCCTGTAGGCTTATATGTTGTTGCTTGGTCTCCAATTGTTGGAACTGTATGGAAAGGATTAGAATGTGTGACTTGGTTGGAGGAAGTGCGTCACTGGGAGTGGGTTTGGAGGTTTCAAAAGCCCACAGATTCCCAGTTAGCTTTCTTTCTTTGCCTCGGGCTTGTAGATCAGATGTAAGCTCTCAACTACTCCTCTCTACCTGCCCCCATGCTACCTGCCATGACGGTCCCCAATGAGCTCTTTCTTTTATAAGCTGACTTGGTCATGGTGTCTTTTAACAGTGATAAAAAAGTAACAAAGGTAGAAACTGGTACCAGGGAGTGGCACATTGCTGTGACAGTCCTCTAAGTGGTACCTTTTGGAGAAATGTCTGAGGCTTTGGATTAGGAGAGTGGTTGAATGCTGTAAGCATGGCCATGCTAGTAGGAGCTTGGAAGACAGTAGTGCTGAGTGTAATATGGACTATGTAGGTACAACTCAACAGGTTTCAAAGGGGAACAATATTAGCAACTAGGCTAGGGTCTGTTCTTGTAATATTTTGGCTAAGAAAATGTAGTTGCCTTTTGTTCTTGTCCTAAGAATCTGTTTGATGCTTTCTTTTGGCTTTGCAGTAGTAGGACTCAAACTCTGGGCCTCACTCAGGCATAATGAGAAGGCACTGTACCCTAAGCTGTATCCCTACCTGTCTTAGGATTTCCATTGCTGTAAAAAAACACCACGACACTGGGCAGAGCTTCAAAGTCCACTGCTACAGTGATACGCTTTATCTAACAAGGCCACACCCCCGAATAGTGCCACTTTCTAAGGGCCAAGCATATTTAAACCGCCACCCCACCCCACATCACATACATACATTTCTTATTTCTTTTTAAAAAAAGAAAAAAAGCCGGGCGGTGGTGGCACACGCCTTTAATCCCAGCACTTGGGAGGCAGAGGCAGGTGGATTTCTGAGTTCGAGGCCAGCCTGGTCTACAGAGTGAGTTCCAGGACAGCCAGGGCTACACAGAGAAACCCTGTCTTGAACCCCCCAGTAGCTTGCACTGTAGGGAACATTTGCAAGTGAAGATGTGTGAACAGAGGGCTTACTTGGAACACACTGTGACATATTGCAGCTTCCACAACAACAATATTTTTTCTTTTGTGGGGAGGTTACAAGGGCTGAAGGCATATACAAAGGGACAGGGAGATGAATGGGATCGGGGTGCATGATGTTAAATACACAAAGAATCAATAAAAAAAGTTTAAAAAGAAAAAAAGAAAGAAAGAAAGATGTAGGAGCCAGCTCTGTAGAACCCCTCCACGAGCTAAAATTAGGGAAGTTTGACTTCAAGAATAACTAAGTATAACAGTGAACTACAAACCATTTGAAGGAAATGAAACTCATGAGTAAATACCAAGTGCTAACTGGAAAATACAGGAGTGTTGGAACCGGCCAGTCATCGTTCAGCTGTCATCATATAGGTCAGAAAGGAAGTATCAAAGAGGACCGTAAATCTGAGAGCAATTTCAATGAGGAGCCAGTATATTTGTATGGTTTTAAAACGTCTCCATTTAATTGTGAAGGAAAAATTAGTATTTGGGATTTGGAGCATAGCTCAGTGGTATAGATTATTTGCCTAGCTTTCTCAGATTCCTAGGTTCAATCCCTTGGATTATAATAAGGAGGAAGGGAGGGGAGAGAAGACAGGAGAAATTAATTCAAGGTGGGTATCTTAGTCATTGTTCTATTACAGTTCTTATGAAAAAGAAAACTTTAATTTGGGGCTTGCTTACAGTTTCAGAGGTGTAGTTCATTATCATCGTGTCAGGGAGCATGACATTGAACACAAGCTGAGAGCTACATCTTAATCATCCTAATTGACCAGCAGCCGGAGAGGCAGACTGGGCTTGTGGGCTTTTGAAACCACAAAACTCATCTCCAGTGATACACATTTTCAACAAGGCCACACCTATGTGTGCCTATGGGGGAGCACCATTCTTATTCAAACCACCACAGTGTGTGTGGTGGTAGATGCCTATAATTCCATCACTAGGGAAGTTAAAGATGGAGAATCAGAATTTAGCCAGTTTGAGGTCAATTTGGCCCACATAAAATCCTATTTTAGCCAGGATCTGTGACAGGAGATGGTGGTGTCTCTGACAGGAGGGGCACACCTTTAATCCCAACACTAGGGAGATAGGGGCAGGCAGATTTCTTAAGGTCGAGGGCAGCCTCATCTGTATGGAGACAGGACTACCCTGGAGGTCACCAAATCAGTGAGCTTCAGGTTCAATGAAAAGACTCTTAAAAAGAAAGTAGAAAGTGAAAAGGAAAGAGAGCTGATATAGAACTCAAGCTTTCACACCCACAATCACGAACACATCTACATGCACACCACCTGCACACAGACAAGCACACATATATAACACACAAAAGCAAAAAAGTAAACATTTTATGTTATTTTTATATTACATGTAGATGTGTGTTTGTATGTAAGAATGTGCATGTAACTGAAGTTGTCAGAGGAGGCCAGAAAAAGGAATTGATGGAGTTACAGGTAAGCCATTTCGTGTGGGTGTCGAGATCCAAACTTGGGTTCTCTGCAAGAGCATTAGGTGCTCTTACCCACAGACCCATCTTTTCAGCCCCATAAAACATTTGTTAAGTGCTAAAAGAACTTTTTAACTAAGCGGTATTTGGTATTTGAACTGCTATAATGAATAGACTGCACTATAATAAATAGCAAAAATGTTCCATCCTCAGGTCCCATCAAAAAAGCTGGGCATGTTGGCATGGGCTTGCAGTGTCAGCTCTGGGGAGTCAGACAGGGAGAGAATGAGGCTTGCTGTCTAGCCAGCCTAGCTAAATAAGGAAGCCCCAGGTTCTCGTGAGAGACCTTGTTTCAGACAGCTAGGTAGACAGTGCCTGAGGAAGAATGACATGAAGCTGTCATCTGGCTTCCATACATACAAGTGCACACACAGCCGTATGTAAACAGGTACCTCTGTGTGTCTATGTACGTACATAGGCATTCAGTGTACAGTGTGCTAAAGGCTAATGTGAGTCAAATAAATAAATGGATGTTTTATATTGTCTCCTTGGTAAACTTTGCTGATAACAATATTGTGTAGCCTGAGTATCTAAACATAAGAAAATATATAAGGAAAATGTCTATTGCATATAAAATATTACATAACTACTGAAGCATACAGCTGTAAAATCAGGGAGAGTGGTGTAAACTGTAATCTCAGCACTTGCAGACATGGATGGGAAGATTTAAAGTTCAAGGCCAACCTCCACTATTTAGTAAATTCATGGCCAACCTGGGTTATATGAGATCCTGTTTCAAAAAAAACTAATAAAATAAATAAACATATCAATAAATATTGTGAAAATACATAATGATCTTGAAAATATTTATATTGTGTTAAACAAGAATTCTGGAGGTCTGGAGAGATGGCAGAGTGGTTAAGAGCACTGCCTATTCTTGGAGAAGATCCAAATTTGATTCTCAGTACACAATATGGTATCTCATAACTATCTGTAGCTCCAGTTCCAGAGACCTAGTGCCCTTTTCTGGCTTCCATGGGTACCAGTCATGTAAGTGGTACACATACATACATACATACATACATACATACATACATACATACATACATTCAGGCAAAATACCTAGACTAATAAGAAAGAAAAATATCTGGGAGTGTAATAATTGCATCTTACTAATATAGCATTACTAAAATTTGAGAGATTACAAAGATACTGTGTTTCCCCACACCCTCCTGTTGAGACCCCAGCTAGTCCCACGTTCGGGCGCCAAAAATGTTGAAGCCCGAGCTGCCCCATTTTTGGGCGGCCAAAAATGTTACGGCCCTCTAGACTCCTCACTTGACGGCCACTGTTTCCCGGCCCAAGCTGCCGCTCTGGTCCTCGGGTCAGGGTTCAGCAAGACAGAGAGTGAGGACGGACTCAAAGAATGGAGACCAGAGTGCGATTCAATCCCTTTTATTCTTCAGTCTCTCTTCCTAGTCCAAGTCCCAAGTCTAGCTGTACTCTCTAAAGAGTCTCCCTAAAGAGTATATCTCTCTGCCTTTTATATGTCTCACTTCTAAGCCATGCCTCAAAGTTACACCTTTAATCATGCCCTTAGGTCTTGTCTCTAAATCTGATCTCTAGGTCACACTTTTAAGTCACACACCTTTAATCTCACACAACCAAGGAAAGTCCTGGGTATCCAAAGCAAGATGTTATCAGAGTGTGCTCAGCTGTTGTAGGCTATTGTAATACAAGTCTCATGTCAGGGTATATGGCTCAAGATGGCTGCAAAGCTGATAGCCGCTTTCTGCTAAAAGTCGGCCCCCAACACCCTCCTGTTTCTTTCATGGAGCACTGTTTTAGTCCAGACTGGCCTCTAACTCCCTATGTAGTCCAGACTGGCTACAAACTTGAAGTCTTCCTGTTTTTACCTCTCAAGCCTTGCAATTACAGGTGTACAGCACTATACCAGTCTTGTTTCCTTTTTTTAAAAAATGGCCTTTGGGACTGGAAAGATGCAGAGGACCCAGCTTTCAGTCCTAGCACCTGCATAGTGGCTCAAACAATCTGATGCCATCTTCTGATATCTGCAGTCACTAGTTTTATGTATTGTACACAGACGTACATGCAGAAAAATATGTATATACATAAAAATTAACAATTAAATTAAAAACATATTTGGAAAGGTTAAGTTTATGCACCTCTTTTGTACACACGGTACACAGACATTTATGCAGGCAAAACACGCAGACATACAAAATAATAAAATTAAATTTTGTCCAGCTATAAAATAGAGAGGTATATCTATTGAAAGCTGGCTGCTACATTCTGCTAAAAAGACAAAGATTGCATAGTTACAAGAGTAAGTGCAGATCACAACAAAAATTATTGGCCCCTCATTTATATTTGTGATTGTTAAGTATAAAACACTACCTTTAGTTTCTTGTCTCCCCACCTAAAAACCGGAGCATCAGAGTATTTTAGGCACTTGATTGTAATTTTTAAGGTAATATATAGGATCCAGAAAACTTTCCTCATTAGAAGCCATTATATGATCACGTTTTCAAACAAACATTTCTTAAAAAGTATACTTTTAGTGTCTTTTAGGGTTTGTAAAAAACAATGCCTATATAGTAAGGCTACCTTCTAGGTAATAGCAGAAAGTACTTTGTGTTCTTCGTTAATTCTGATCATTTGCTTAAAGATTCTTTTAGCTGAACAGCTTATTTCTTTTATAAAAACACTTAAAAGTTTTATGTGTGTAAGCGTTTTGGTTTCATATATGTATGTGCACCATGTGCATGCTTGGTGTCTTCAGAGGCCAGAAGAGTTTATTTTATCCTCTAGAAATAGAGTTACAGATGGCTGTGACCCACCAAGTGGGTCTTCTGGAAGAGCCAAGAGTGTTCTTATCTGTTGAGCCGTAGCCCCAAAGATATAGTTTACTTTTATTTATGTGTATAGCTGTGTGAGTGTATGTTACATGTGTGCAGTTACACCCAGAGACAAAAAAGGTTTCATATTCCATGGAATTGGGTTTCAGGTGATTTTGAGCCACCTGATGTGGGTCCTGGGATCTTAACTCAGACTTTTTGGAAGAGCAGCAAGTTCTTAACTGATCCAACAACAGTAAAATATGGTTCACTGAGCATAAGAAAATAAGCTCTCTTTAGTAAAAACACTCCTGACTTCATTTGACACTGTGGGATATACATTAATAGCTGATAAAAGCATGGAACACCATTAGGACTTTTAAGATGTGATAGGAATTTTGGGTGGAAATTTGACAAACCAATGTCATGACGTAAATGAGTACCTCACTTCGCTGAACCACAGAGCTTCACAGTCATTCACAGATTAATTTGATGTAAAGTTAGGACTATGGAGAAAGGTTATTTTTATTTACTTTTAGTTGTATTTTTAAAAAAGTTACAGATTTTGTGAACTTTTTTTTTCTCTGGTTTTGGTTTTTATTTTTGAGGCTGTGTCTCTCTCCGTAATCCAGGCTGACCTCAAACACAGATCCACCTGCCTCTGTTTCTTGAGTGCTACTAAGGGATTAAAGACCTGAACTACTCCACCCAGTGATTTTGAGAATTCTTATAAAACTATATTTCATAGGTTTTAGAGACCATGAGATAACCACATAGGAATAAAATCTCTATAGACTATCAATTCCTGTTTTTCTGGGCTGTTATTAAAAGATTTAAAAGAATAAAAAGTCTACTGGTTTCTTTTGCTGAAATATAAATGTAGTGTCTTTTAAAGTAATTAAATACTAGCACTTAATATTGAAAAGAGCTATATGAACACTATTATATTCTATTTACAATGCAGAGTCTACTCTTTTTTTTTTTTTTTTTTTTTGGTTTTTTTTTTCGAGACAGGGTATTTCTGTGTAGCCCTGGCTGTCCTGGAACTCACTCTGTAGACCAGGCTGGCCTCGAACTCAGAAATCCGCCTGCCTCTGGCAGAGTCTACTCTTATTGTAGATTACTGTCTTAGTTATGGTTTCTGCTGTTGTGAAGAGACATGGCAACTATCATAAAGGAAAACATTTCATTGGGGCTGGCTTACAGTTTTGGGGTTTATTCTATTATTAACATGGTTGGAAGCATGATCTCACAGGTAGATGTACTGGAGAGGTGGCTGAGAGTTCTATCAGCAGATCAGCAGACTGCAGGAAGAGAGTCAGACACTAATCCCAGCTTGAGCATCTAAGATGTCAAAGCCTTTCCCTCCACATCCCCAGTCACACACTTTTTCCAACAAGGCCACACGTCCTAATGTGCCACTCCCTATGGGCCTGTGGGGTCTATTTTCATTCAAACCACCACAATTACCAGCTAATTCTAGTTGATAAGGACTTTCATCTCTGTTCAAAAAATGAAAAAATAAAAAAGTCATTGCTTTTTTTTTTTCTGTTTTGGCAATTGAAGCATAGTTACCTATTGTATTTTCCAGGGAGATTATTTACTACTATTAAAAAAATAAAAGAATTTTGGAGCTGGAAAGATGGCTCAGTAGTTAAGAGCACTGGCCGCACTGCCAGAGGTCCTGAGTTCAATTCCCAGCAACCACATGGTAGCTCACAACCATCTGTAATGGGATCGGGTGCCCTCTTCTGGTGTATCTGAAGACAGTGTACTCATATACATGAAATAAATTTAAAAAATAAAAAATTTTAAAAAGGAATTCAAAAGAATTTTATAGTTAGAAATCCAAGCTAATTATTTTTTCTGTAATTTCTAGTCTGAAGCAAAAATTCTGTTCAGTCAGGACAATGTTACCAGAAAATTTTCTAAGATAAAACTGGCTAGAGATGAGGGTTAAGGGGTCATAGTTGCTACCTAATGCTTTCTGTTCCTTAGTTTTCATTTTCCAAAGATTTTTTCCTTTTGCTAGTATGTTTCAGAGTTTTGGAACAGATTTGATTGCTTTCATTATATGGGAACCTTAAAAAATACTAAGGAGTTCTTGTGGCTAGGGTGGCAGCTCAGAGGTTAAGAGCACTTGTTACTCTTCCATAGGACCAGGGCTCAGCATCCAGCACTCACAGGGTGGCTCACAACCAACTATAACTTCATCTGCATCCATGCTTCCTTCTGGCCCAGCATGAATGTAGTGCACATATACACATACAGGCAAAATACCCATACACATAAAATAGAAATAAATAAATCTAAATTTAAAAGGATGTTGCTGGGCAGTGGTGGTGCATACCTTTAATCCCAGCACTTAGGAGACAGAGGCAGGGCGATCTCTGTGAGTTCATGGCCATCCTGATCTATAGAATAAGCTCCAGGACAGCCAGGACTACACTGAGAAACCTTCAATCAAAAAAGGGGGAAACACACACACACACACACACACACACACACACACACACAGACACACAGAGTATTCTGTACCTACTTAATATACAATTTAAAGTAGACTTAGGTTCAGACAAAATTGTCAAATTAAGAAAAGTTAAGTTTCTTCCCTTTGAGATCTTATTTTCTCAAGAAGGAACATACTTTCTCTTTTGCATAGTGTTGGAGTCTAAAACTGTTAATTTTTCCTAGGTACTGTCCTTCACTTACTAACAGTCCTATTATTAACATGATTTCCCCTTGATCTTAAGATAGTAGCTGTAGATAGCTATTTAATTTTTTTTGGTTTTTTCGAGACAAGGTTTCTCTGTGTAGTCCTGGCTATCCTGGAACTCACTCTGTAGACCAGGCTGGCCTCGAACTCAGAAATCTGCCTGCCTCTGCCTCCCAAGTGCTGGGATTAAAAGCATGCGCCACCATCACCAGGCTTTAATGGAGTTTTTAATCATAAAATACTTGTATTAAATTTTAAAATAGTAAAGAATGCTACTGAATATGTGATAGTGAGTAAACTTGTTTATTTTATCTGGGATAGAGTTATTAGACTGAGCAAGCCTGTTCAGTATACCTGTAAGACAAGCGCTTAGTGATTTAATAGGGACCGTGAAGCAGCTGAGCAATACCTTTGAGCATTTGATATGTGGCAGATACTCTTATTTACTCTCTATATACTAAAGTTTCAATTTAGCCCTTTCAGAAACATTATGAAATAGTTGCTACCATTTTCATAGTTTACACTGAGAACACTAAGGCTTAATATGTAAAAGTAGCATACCTGATGTTATATAGCTAACAAGTGGTAGAGCCAAGATTGAAATCTGGGTGTTCTGACTCTGAGATATGTTTCATCAGTATATAAACAATGTACCCATGTATATTTTGTTATGGGCTGGGTTAGGGAATAGATTTTTTTTTTTTAAATAATCATTTCCTAAAATGATTTTCACTGTAACTGTATACCCCTAAGAATTCTATTTTTATATTATTTAATATTTTCTTACAATCATCTAATTAATTAAAAGTTTTATATATATTTATACTTTTATTTTATGCATATGAATGTCTTGCCTGTATGCATGTATGTGTATCACATGCCTATTTGATCTCCTGGGACTGGGGTTATGAATGGTTATGAGCTACCATATGGGTACTGGGAACTGAACCCAGGTTCTCTCCAAGAGTAGCAAGTTTTCTTACTCATAGAGCCCTCTTTCCAGTCACCTATATATATTTTAAATGCTTATCATTGTTGTGAATGAAAAGAAAATATTAGAAAGGTAACTTTAAAGTTTATTTAAAAATAAATAAAACAGCTGTATACCCCTACACATAAAATATATTAACTAGCTAGATATTGTTGATTTAAAGGTTGAAGTTGGCACTTTCTGTGTTAAAAATATAAAAAAAATTAGCAAATGTTTTGAGAGGTGGTAAATTACTACCAAATTGAGATTTTTCTCTTAATTAGACAAGAGAAAATAATTCATCAGGATGGGCGTAGTGGCACATACCTTTAATCTCAGCACTCGAGAGGCAGAGGCAAGCAGATCTCTGTGAGTTTGAAGCCAGCATGGTCTATTATAGCAAGTTTTAGAACAGCCAGGGCTACTTAGATAAACTTCGTCTCAAAAAAAACCCAAACAAACAAACAAACAAACAAAAGGCAAGAAAGAAAGAATAAATATTCATCAGTACAGTCCATGCAGCATTGGAAACCAAAAGTCTTGTCATTTAGAAAGGTAAATTGTATTATTTTGAGGTATCTTACAGTCGTAGGCTTTACTCTGCTTAGGAAGAAAATCAGTCTGTGGGGCTGGAGAGGTGGCTCAGTGGTTGAGAGCACATTCTGCTTTCCCAGAGGACTCAGACTGTGTTCCCAGCTTCATGTAAGTCGAGTGACAGCTGCCTGTAGCTTTAGCTCCAGGAGAGCAATGCCTCCATGGCCACTTGCACTTACATACACAGATAGACACATCAGACATGCATATAAGTTTAAAAAGAAAACCAGTTTTAAGTGATTGAATTTATATCTATAGTATTTATTTATCTTGTTATACTTTTAAGAAATTTTTATGTATTTATAAATTCACAATTTGAAAGAAGTATATAATTATTAGGTTTTTTAGAAATGTATTATTAGAACATTTTCTTGATAAGATATCTGGAATTGCTATAATTAGCCTCCCTAACTATATAAACAAGAGAATTAAATCATAGAGAAGTATGCAGAAAACTGTTCATATATATTAATTCATTAATTAAACCTAATTCATTCTATTGAACTTTGGCAGTTCTTTTTGAATGTCAGGATATAAATGTAGAATTCTTTTTTTTTTCCACTTACATTATTCATTACTTTGAAGTTGAGCCAAACAATGAGAAACAAGATTGAATTGCATCTAAACCCAAGTTTAGGAAATAACATTAAAATTTTATTCTGTGTTGTTATGATTAGAAATTATAATTTCTAGCATCTGGCAGCAAATGTCTTAATCTCACACCAAGCCAGGAAAGAAAGCTTACAGTCAGAAAGCCAGTACTGGAATGGGGCCACAAGTAGACTATGACTTCAGTTTTTAGTGTTTCTCTAAGAGCATTAAATAGAAAATGGGAAATAAGGATGGCTCAGGCTGCTTGTTAATTTAAGATCCAAAACAAGACACATTTTTATACTTATTAAAAGAAGAAAGAACAAAAAATATGTGCACATTTTAGAAAAATAATTATTTTGAATTGACTAGAAATGGGGCTGAAGAGATGTCCCAGCAATTAAGAACATGGCTGTTCTTCTGGAAGGTCTGAGTTCAATTCCCAGCAACCAAATGTCTGTTTAAAACCATCTATGATGGGATTTCTTGACATTCTTGTAGTGAGAATTTTGGTTTCTTTAAAAACACAGAAATATTATAAGAATATATTTTTGTTTTAATCCCAGGTGTGGGATATGGGCTGCTTCGGATTGTCCACAGCAGCTGACTATGATTTGCCTTGTGCTTTAGAATGATTTTGCCTGCTGTATACAGTTTCTGTGAGTGTGTGACATTTGAAATTCTAGGGACTCTTCAGAGGGTATATAAATGCTAGTGGGGGGTTGTTGTTGATTGGTTGCAGTTTGTTAAGTAGTTGTGTGCAAAGAAGAAACAAGAAGAAATTAGATATCCTGATGGCAAAGATCAAACTTGCCCCAAGGAACTTGATGCCCTTAATCAGCAGGAAGTAGTCTAACGATAATGTAGCCCTTTCCCCTTCTGTCTACTGTTAGGCAGTTGAAAGGGTGGAAGAAAGAAGAACCCACAAAAATAAGTCTAGCTACACATTCCACTCCCTGGACCCCATAGGTTTGTAGCCATATCATAATGCAAAATTCATTGTTTTCAACTTCAAAGTCCCCATAGTTATCATAGTATCAGCACTGTTTAAAAGTTCAAAATCTCTTCAGAGACTGAGGGCAATCTCTTACGTGTAACCCCTGTAAAATCAAAATGAAAAAGCAGATCAGATATTCCAACGTACAGTGGCACAGGGTGTACATTACCATTCTAAGAGGAAAGAGAGGGAGCCTACTGAGGAAATACTGGACCAAAAACAAGACTGAAAACCAGCCGGGCAAAATCCACACTCTATCTCCATGTCTGATGTCAAAATGCTCTTCAGCTCTTGTTTCAGCTTTGTTAACTGCAGAACCTTTCTTCCTCTTGGCTGGTTTCATTTTATGTTAGCTTTCCTTAGCAGGTATCCCAGGGCTCTGGCATCTCCAACATCTTGAGGTCTCCAAAGCAATCCAGGCTTTTACCTTCACAGCTTCACCAAGTGGCCTCGCTTGGCCTCCATGCAGGGACACCTCTGATACACACTTGGCCTCAGTGGCTTTCCTTAGTTGTGGAGGAATATTCCATAACCTTTGTTTAGTCCTTGACTCTAAAGCCTGAACAATGTGACCAAAGCCTTCAAGTTCTGCTGCTTTCTGGGGCTGGAACATGACCCCCTTCTTCAAATACATTTTCACTTTCTGATTTTGAATATTTCCTTCACTGCCTCAACTTGGTTGTTCTGGAGCTCCCTCTATATACCAGCCTGTCCTTGAACTCTGAAATTCCCCATTCCTTTCCCACTTGAGTGCTGGGACTAAGGGCGTCCACTACCACCACTGGCTAGCCTGGGGCTTTCTGTGTAGACCAGGCTGGCCTCAAACTTCAAGTGATCTATCTGCTTCTGCCTCCCAAGTACTGGGATTAAAGACATGTGCACCATGCTTGGTTGTAGAGACTAAATCTTACTATGAAGTTTGGAGGTGAGAAACCACACTCAGGCCACAGAAGTTCTCTAACATTAACATAATCTGAATCTTTTGGAGCAATTTAAAAACAAACTGCCAACTCCACTGAGTTTTCTGATTTGCATCTCTAAGAATCTCCTAGGGAGTGGTGATGGTCTTCCAGTGACCCACCACACTTGGAAGACCATTGGAATAGAGACAACATTTAGCTAGAGCTCTCAGGAGTTACTTCCAAAGCCTCATCATAGAACAAGACCACCCAGAAAGTTAATGTATGGATACAGAAAGTAGACCACATAAAATCACGCTATCATACCCAAGAAGCCAGCATATTCTAAAACTATTCTTGCTATACTTTATATCTGACAAATGTTTTCTGTACAACCTTTTTGTACTTATAAGGTAGGTGAATCAACACAGACCTCTGCTGATACATTTGATAGACAAGAACAAGAAAAGTTCTCCCAGAGATATGTGGACCCCTTAGTGTCATCTACAAGACAGGTGTTCTGCAGGATTTGCAGAAAGACACAGGATTTTTGCACTCCAACCTTAGTGCGCCAGGAGGGCACCTGAATTATTATTTCAGTATCATATGCTCCCAACCCCCATCCCGCCATGCTGCTGTCGCTCAGCTTCCTGTCCTTCCTTTGCTGGTGCCTTCTTTCATGAACATTTGTGTGTCCATTAGACTTGGACTTTAGTGATAAGTCTTTCTAATTATATATACAAGCATCCTTAGGCCGGGTGGTGGTGGCGCACGCCTTTAATCCCAGCACTTGGGAGGCAGAGGCAGGCGGATTTCTGAGTTCGAGGCCAGCCTGGTCTACAGAGTGAGTTCCAGGACAGCCAGGACTACACAGAGAAACCCTGTCTCGAAAAACCAAAAAAAAAAAAAAAAAAAAAAAAAAAGCATCCTTAGGATACTGTCATGGACTTCCCATTGTCCCAGCTCCCTACTTCACCTCATGTGTATGATTCTAAGTCAGTACCCTTCCCAGAAGAAACAGCTTCAAATATTTGAAAAAAAAATTCTCTTTTTCTTTATGTAACTTGTAAATCAGCCCTCTTAAATGTTCTACCTAATATATATTACACTAGCTTGAGCTAATTCGGCTGCCTAAATATTTGAAAGTCTAAGCACCCAAGACATTAAGCAGTTATATTTTCTAAAATAAGTTTTGTTGCTCATTTAAAAATTATTTCATGCTATTAAATGAGAAATGATTAGCTGTGCAACATGATACTGAAATGGCTTTCAAGTATTAAAAAATTATTTAATAATGTCATAGGAATACAGTCCATGTGATTATAGGTTCTGAGGAACAAATAATTTAGATCATCACGATATTTCCTAGAGTATGATTATTATTATTCATTCTGTGATGGTTCCAATTCATTAATGTGCTTCATGATTAACAATTTTTTGAAAATGTTGTAATACATTGTACATTATTCTTTCTTTAATCCACACAGTGAAAAGAAAAACCCAGAGAATAAACCTTAAACTCAAGAGTTCTATTTCTGAGAATTGGTTCTTTGCTGAATTAGTCTGGGGATTTATTAGAATGGTTTACAGGCTCTGGTCTGAGTAGTCCTTCAATGAATGTCTCCTGGCAGAAGAGCAAAGAATTCAGTAGTTGTTCAGTCCACAAGATCTGGATGTCTCAGCAAAGTCTACCAGGTGCTAGAGTTCCAGAGAATTCCTAGAGAGCTGCTAGTCTTTAGTCTGTATTGGAATCCCAAAGAAATAAGTTCTAATCCCAGCAAAGTAATTTCTCAACAACAGGATAGATGAACTTGCCAGTGGCAATGAGGGCAAATAGGCCAAAAGCTTTAAAAAGCTTTCTTCTTCTGTGTCCTTTTAAGTGGACTAGCACCAGAAGTATAGCCCAGATTTAGGGTGGACCTTCCCACCTCAAAAAATCCAATCAAGAAAATCCCTCACAGCTGTGCACAGCTGCTTGAGTTCTAGTTAATTCCAGATATAGGAGAGTTGACAACAAAAATTGTCACCTTAAGCTATCACCTTAGTGTAAATGCTGTGAATTGAAATGATTAGAAACTAAGTTACTCGTTGCAGCATTGTTACAGCAAAACAGAAATAACCAAATGTACATCAGTAGAGATCAGGTTAACTTACTTTGCCACAATAGTATAAAGAAATTGTTTGAAGTTTTAGAGAGAGTTTAAAGTATATTCAGATTAAATACAAGATAAGCTTCAAGGGAATATTAAGTACTTCAGAAGAGGATGTGGCCATATATTTTTATTTGTTTCTATATCCTACACACATAAGGAAATTCTGAAAAAATACAGATACATATGCACGTGTATGTGGTTGTGTGTGTGTGCATATGTGCATTGTTGAGAACTAGAAATGTTAAGAAGACTCTACTGAATAGCTCGAAATTTTTGTGTAAGTATATATTCAGAAATTAAGAGTCATAAATTTAAGAAGTATTTTGAGTAAAACATTTCAGGATCTAACATTCTAGATAATTATAATGTTAAGAAATGCTAACAGTATCAGTAGTTTATAAATACTGAAATTTGTATTACTCAATTTTATTTTTATTTATATTTATACAATCAGTATTTTAAAAATAAGTTCTTTTCTAAAAACTGTGAGCTCTAACCTCTGAGCCATCTCTCTGGCTTCATTATAAAGTGCAAAGCTTAGCATTTGTAAGTGTGTTCATACTGTCACATAGTCTCCAAAAGTCTCTTTGATTTTGCAGAATTATTTAACTGTACTTATTTAACAATTCCTCGTTACTTGGTTCCTCCAAATCCTTGGTGATTGCACTCACACTTTGTAATCTTATGAGTCTGACCTCTAGAACCTCATCCATATAAATGAAATCATAAATTTATGTTCCTGTTACATAGGTTTTTTTTTATTGGATATTTAATTTATTTACATTTCAGATGTCATCCCCTTTCTCCATTTCCCCTTCCTAGAACCGTCTATCCCATCCCCCCTCCTCCCTTTTGCTTTTATACCATTTTGATTACATGCAAGTATTAAGGTCAGTTCTAGGTTGAGGGACTAGCAATACAATAGATGCAAATAGTCAAAGAACAAGTAAGACAATAAACCCAGATAGTCAAAGAACAAGCAAGGCAAGACTATCTTCATTTCAGGTTTTAAAGATTTATTTATTTCATTTATATGAGTACACTGTAGCTGTCTTCAAATACACCAGAAAAGGGCATCAGATCCCATTACAGATGGTTGTGAGCCACTATGTGTTTGCTGGGAATTGAACTCATGACTGACCTCTGGAAGAGTAGTTAGTGCTCTTAAGCACTGAGCCATCTCTCCAGCCCATTGATTTGGTCATGTGCTGGGAATTGAACTCATAACCTTTGGAAGATCAGTTGGTGCTGTTAACTGCTGAGCCATCTCCCCATTTCAGATTTTAAAGTTAAAAACGTGGGGTGTGTGTGTGTGTGGGGGGGGATTATAACTGAGTAACTGAAAAGCAAGAAATAAGATAATTTTAAAAAGTAAAGACCATAGGTGGATTTTTGTGAGTTCGAGGCCACTTTGTCTACATAGTGAGTTCCAGGACAGCCAAAGCTGCATAGAGAAACCCTGGCTTGGGGAGGGGGGAAAGGAGGGGAGGACCAGTAAAAGGAGAGATGGTTCATCAATTGAGAGCACCAAAATATAATTGCTCTTCAGATCAGGGTTCAGTTTCCAGCACCCATATGGTAGCTCACAACCACCTATAACTCTTGTTCCAGAAGATCTAACACCCTCTCTGACCTCTGTGGGCTCCTGTGTGAAGTTGGTGCACAATCATACAGTCAGGCATACACTCTGACACAAAATACATTTTTAAAAAAATTTTTAAACTACAAATAAGGAAGCCAAAAGTTAAGACAAATATTAGATGTTTTTCTGTTTTTGTTTTGCTACTTCCTTATGACCCTTTTCTCTTTTGTTTTAACTTTATCCTCTTCGTGCGTGTGTGCGTGTGTGTGTGTGTGTGTGTGTGTGTGTGTGTGTGTTTTCATTTTTCTGATGTTCTTCTGTAAATCAAACATAACATACATGTCTTGACAGTTAGCATGCCATGGCTTGTCTTTGCTTATTGTTATTTTTGTTTGTGTAATCTTAAGAGCTAGGTCAGGATGTTTAACCAGATAAGTTAAATTAAAATTGGCCTTAAATATTCAGTGTTAAAATTTTGTTGAAAAGTAAAAAGAAATGTAAAGTCTTCTTCCCCTACTCAATTTTTAAAAAATACTAAATATAAACATTGTGTTGAATCTGATTGTGGTTACTGTCTGTATATGTGCTATTCCAAGCATATTAGTTATGTCAGCATTATTCATTCCATATAAAAATTTGTTGAAAATACTAAGCTATGTGATATAGTATGGAAATATTTTAGCAGTCTTAATTATTGTCTTAGAAATTCATTAAGCTCTTCTTACATTAATTGCTTTGATGTTTAAATTGTACTACTTTACTTTTATGAAAAATGCATTCCTTGAAGAAAAAAATCTAAGGCCTAATTTGCTTCTCTGTTCAGAGTGGTTAAAGATTAAGCAGAGGACATAACCACTGCTGTGTTTTATTTAAACCTCTCCCTGCTGGTTGCTGCACATGTAACAATGTTGTTCTTTCTTTGACACAGTCCCACACAAAAGCTGAGTGTAGTAAGGAAGCAGACAGCCTGCCTCCACTAGTAGCCCCCGCCTGGCTCCAGGATATGTAAACAGAAACATCCCAGGCTCCAATGAGGCAGACCACGGGTCCCTGTCTGTTCTGTACTCAGGAAGTATTTGCCTGTGAAAGCCCAGCCATTGCACATAGGCATACTTAGCATTGTTTATGTTTGGCTGAATATTTAACTGAGGAAACTAAAAGAGACGAAAAAAGAGGGTATATTAGGGCAAAGGAATAAGAAATTTCAGGTATGGTATATATAACATATGACATAAAAAGAATTATTTTAATGGCTGGAGAGATGATTTAAGAGCCTGTATGGACATGTGTTTGCCTGTGTTCTTCTCTCTTTCTCTCTCTCTCCTGGCCTTTGGGAGTACCTGCACTCACATGCACATACCCACTCACAGATATGCATACATACACATAATTAAAAATAAAACAAAAATCTTTTAAAAAAGAATTACTTTAAAGAAATAAAAATGCGTTTTCCAGTCAAAGCTTTTTTTTTTATGTTACACACATATGATTACACATATTACAATATTTTTCCTGGCAGGTTTTCAGTGATGTCAAGTTTTTAGACTATATGACATAACCTGGAATGTTCCTAATTTGAGACATTTAAATACCATGTGTATGATTTTTAACATGTTTAAAAGTCCCTTAATACTTTTTTCACCCTCCCTATTTTAAGTTAATGAATTAAAGCTCGTATTTTTCCATTTTAAGTTATATATTTAAATACCTTTTACTCTGTGGAAAAAAATATGTAATGTTTAGAACCACCAGCAACAGGAAAGGAATTCCCCCAACCTCCCAGGTAGTGGTCCCTCTCATATGTTACACAGTTGCTATACTGAGCTATTCTCTGTTCCTAGAGACGTTTATGTGTCTTGAAAATAAGATATTTTCTATTTTAGTGGGTATGCATAGTCATCATCTCCCATACTCTATTACTTAGTATATCTCCAGCCTCATTACAGTGAATTCTTAAGCATGTCTACATGTATGGTATACAAATGGGGTTAATCTTTATGACTGATTTTGACAGCACTTTTTTAGATATGATGCCAGAGAAACAGGCTTCAAAAGAAGAAAATAGATTGTACTTAAAGGTTACATGCTTAGCAAGCCAGCGGTGGCGCAGCGGCTAAGGTAGCAGAGGGCTCAAGCTGAGCCCGTTCCCTTTGCTTTCTCCCTCCTGGTTCAAATCCCGCTTTTCCCGTTTGACTCTGCCTGAGTTTCATGGGAAAAAAAAAAAAAAAAGGTTACATGCTTTTAATACTTCAAAAGACATTATAAAGTGTTGGGGGGGCACCTACAATTTATAACTACATGAATCATAAAAAGAAATCATGCTGGGTCCTGGGGTTGTAGAGTTTCGTTACAGAGTTTACTTAGCATTGTGAAAGACTGGGAATACAAGAGAAGAATGAAACATCGCTTTCTTTCTAAAAAGATTTTGAGGCAGAGTCCGGTGTAGCCCCAGTGGGCCTTAAACTTACGTGTAGGAAAACTGGCTTTGAAACCCTGATACTACTGCTTTAATCTCTTAAGTCTGGGGTTAAAGGTATTCACCACTGCCTTCCTCTCATGGAGATCTAACAGGAGAAAGTTACAGAAGAAGTAAAGAGTAAGTTTATGGAAATTTGGAACTTTCTGGATAATTTTTTATAACCCTAAAACTGCTCTAAAAATTTAAATCTATGAGGTGTGGTAGCACACATCTTTAATTCTAGCACCCAAGCTGGAGGCAGGTGGATGTCTGTGAGTCTGAGGCCAGCCTGGTCTACACAGTGAGCTCCAGGGCAGTTAGAACTACATAGTACAACAACCATCATAACAATAATAAAATAATAATAATTATGGTAATGATAACAATAATAAAGCCTGTTAAAGGTAACAATGAAGGGGGAACTAAAGAATCCTAATTTAAATTATGGAAGGAAATTGACACCCACTACCTATTAGAATGCTAAATCTAACATGAAGAAAGTATTTTAAACAAGCATTCACCGTGGTCTTTTGTTCTTTGCTATTTCTGTCTCTTTAATCATCTGTCTTAAATATCACTACTCTTGCTACCTCAGTGTTTCTTCTTTTTGTCCTGTTTTTCATCTGCCACCTTTTTGTTTTATTTTGAATATAACAAAATAAAATCTGAACATTATTTACTGGTAGTTATTTATTATTTTATGTGTAGGAATGTTTTGCTTGCATGTATGTGTGTGTGCCACATGCACGCCTAGGGCCCTCAGAAGCCAGAAGAGGACATTTGATTTTCCAGAACTGAGTTATAGACAGCTGGCTGTGACTCATGTGGGTGCTAAACCTGAGTCCTCTGTAAGAGCAGCAAGTGACTTTAATCATCGAACAGATGACTGTTCAATGATTTACAGTCATCTAGATAGTAAAATCTAGAAATGAGCAATTTATAAGTTTTTAAGTGTGCACAGTTCAGAGTAATGCTCTTCAATCTAACACCATTTGACCCCATTTCATGTGAGATAGTAACTGTTGTTCTAAGCATATTTGTATGGCATGCTGGTTTGAGTGAGAATGGCTCTCTTAGGGTCATATATTTGAATGCTTGGTCCCCACAAGTGGAAAGATTAGGATGTGTGACCTTGTTGGAGGAGGTGTCACTGGGGCTTTGAGGTTTCAAGAGCCTACATCAGGCCCAGTCTCTCTCTTTGGCTGCCTGTGGATCAGAATGTAAAGGTGTCAGCTACCACTCCAGCACCTTGCCTGCTTGTTTGCTGCCATGCTGATGATGGACTAACCTTCTGAAATTGTAAGCAAGGCCTCAATTAAATGCTTCTTTCATAAGTGTTGCCTTAGCTGTGGTGTTTGCCACAGCAGTAGAATCTCGCCTTGTAGGTGCTTAATAGCCGTCTTAGTTGTCAGGTTGACGGTTGTGGTATCACAGGTGCCATTGTCATTTCATTTTATTTATTCAGTAATGGTCCCAAATGATTATTTTATTACTATCTGTCCTTGTAAGTTATTTTGTTATTACTTACTGTTGAACTCTTGTTATGCCTCTGCCTAATTTATAAGTTAAACTTTATCAAAGGTATAAGAAAAAAACCCAATATATTCTATAGTATATCCAGCAAATGCCCTGAAGCATGAAATGGCACAGTATTTACATACAATCCACGCATACCTTTCCAATATCCAAATTACCTTTATTTTTTTTGTAAAAATCATCTTTAGATTGCTTATAATGATAATACAATTTAAATGCTATATAAATAGTTCTTATTCCCATATTGCTTAGAAAATAAAGATCAAAAACAAAGTCTGTACACATGCAGTATGAACAAATCATCATATTCTAGCTATGTGTTACACATGTAAGACCTTGAGAGAGAAATCTGGGCATCCGAAACATCACTTCCTTCATGTGGATCCATTGTAGTGGTCAGTGCATGTCAAACTGAAGTTTTGTTTTTGAAATTTTCTGGGTTTCTTTCAAGTATTTTTAGCTTATAGTTTCTTATATACACAAATGTGGAACCCACAAATTAGAAGCAATTTGGATTAGTACTATCAGAGGCATCCACTAACCTTCCTGTAATGAATATGTCCCCATAGACAGGGAGGTGTACTGTATTAGTTTTGTTTGGTTTTTTTTTTTTTTTTTTTTTTTTTTTTTTTTGGTGTGTCTGTGTATGCAGATGTGGGATGGGGATGGGGTACTGTGCCTTGGTACATATGTAGAGATCAGAGGATATATTTTGGGAATTGGTTCTTTCTATCATGAGTCCTGGGGATCGAACTCAGATCATCAGGCTTGATGACAATCACCTTACTTAGCCTTACCAGCCCAGGGTTTGATAATCTGAATAAGAAAAGATAATCTGAAGGCACTTTTCGTGTGTGTGTGTGTGTGTGTGTGTGTATGTGTGTGTATGTGTGTGTATGTGTGTGTATGTGTGAGAGAGAGAGAGAGAGAGAGAGAGAGAGAGAGAGAGAGAGAGAGAATTTTAAAACCACAAGTTATTTAATCTGTGTTGAAATGTTTCCTTTTTGAGTTCAACAAATTCTTAAGTTATTTTATTGAGGAACACTCTTACAACAGAGTGATCTAGGTTAAAAATACACTATTCAATTGTTTAACGATATTGTGCAACCATTATTTCCATGTAGTTCCAAAACATTTTCATCACCCCACAAGGGAAATTCTCTATCTAGTAAAAAATAACTCCCTTCTCCCTCTTTTCCCATGCCTAGCAACTCCTAACCTGCTTTTTGTCTCTATGGATTTGTCTGATCTGGATATTTCATATGAATGAAATCATAAAATATGAGCCCTTTAGCATATCATCTTTGTAGGTGTGTCACATTGTGTTTACTGATTTATAAGTGTATGAACATTTGCATTTCTCTTTGTAGTTATTGCACACAGTGATTCTGTGGAAGTGTGTGTTTGAATGCCTATTTCCAGTTCTTTGTGTATATGCCTAGGAACAAACCACCAAATTTTATGAAAATTCTAATAACCCTTTGAGAACCTACTAAACTGTTTACTACATCTATACCAGTTTGTATTCCCATCAGCGGTATGTAAGTTTTTAGTTTCTCTATATCCTTAACAACACTTTTTATTTTCTTCCTCCTTTTTAATCTTTAAAAATAGTTATTGACATGCTCTCTTATTGTAGTAAGTTGAGGTGGGGTTTGCTATTGTAGTAGGTTGAGGTTTGGAGGAGGGTGGGGGTTGGTTGGTTGATTGGCTTTTTTATTTTTCTGTGTACTAGAGAGGGATCGAGGGCCTTGCAAATGCTAGGCAAACACTCTGCCACCGAGTTAGGTCCCTAGCCAAGGATGAGTTTCCCTATACAGTCTTTCCCTCTATAAAGTACTGTATGTTGAAAGCATTGTAAACTACAGTTATCAATGTGTTAAAGTCTATTGTCTGATAATTGTCTTATAATTTAAGAATATTTTACAGCATCAACGTATTCTATAGAAATACTGTGTTGACATTTTATTATTCAGTTGTGCAGAATTTGAGATAATTCACTGGAGAAACACTTGCCACTGAGGTTTATTATTTGCTATAGAAAATTCTAGTTTGACTACGAGTAAGAAAATTTATTTATTTATTTATTTATTTATTTATTTGGTTTTTTTAGAGACAGGGTTTCTCTGTGTAGTCCTGGCTGTCCTGGAATTCACTCTGTAGACCAGGCTGGCCTCGAACTCAGAAATCCACCTGCCTCTGCCTCCCAAGTGCTGGGATTAAAGGCGTGCGCCACCACTGCCCGGCGAGTGAGAAAATTTAAATGTACAGTCTGCTTGATCTTAATTGACTACAATTAAAATTCTCAATCAAGATGGTGTACACCTTTAATCCTAGGACTCGTGAGGCTCAGATGGGGGGAGGGGGGTCTGAATTCAAAGTCAGCCTAGTTTACAAAGAGAGCTTGTTACAGTGAGGCCCTCTGTCCCCCCCCCAAAAAAAAAAACACCATCAAGAAACAAATAAAATAATAAGTTTAAATTTTCAAAATATAGTATATTTTATTTTGACTGAATGTAAAGAATGTTTTAATAAGGATACTTGTAGCCTTGCCACGGGTCAAACACTACATATGAAACCTATAGCAAATTCTACATTAGACTGTTTACTGATAAGCAATTGTTTGTATTTTGTAAAGACTACTGTTTTGAATATACACTGCTTGGATCTAGGGTTTTTTTAATAGATGTTTAAAAATGGCGACAAGTGTATCTTCCAGTTTTCTCTCTTTCTGTGTTTCTACTTTTCATAGAATTACTACATCCCTGTTCTTCTACTGCTCCTAGGTATATCCTAGTTTATGGACATCCATTCTAAGGGCATTGGTATAGATGAGATACAGATAAGTATAGATAAGCTATAGATAAGATCTGACCCATAAATGGAGCTGTCACATAAATGTTTACATGTTCATACCGGGCCTTATAATCTAGAACATTTGTTTCTATTCTACAAGTAAATAAACATGGGTTCATGAATGCAGACATTTTCTCAAGGTCAAATTAATAAGTGGAGGGACTGAGCTTCAGGCTCAATTTAGATTTAGCTGCCCACAAAGAAATGTTCTTTTCATTAATATTAATGATATCAATACTAATGATCTTAATTATCATTGATTGCATAGAAGTTTATGCTTCACTAAGCACTTAGACTCCCCTCAAGCTTTGTAACAAGACATGTGAGCTACACAGTACTACTTTTTACAGATGAGGAAATGAAACACACAAAAGTCAAGCAACCTGTTGAAGCCTACTGAATGGTTTAAAGCCAAATATGAAGCCGGGCTCAGTGTTGTACACATGTTGTCTTAGCATTTAGGAGGCAGAGGCAAGAAGATTGCCATGAGTTTAAGGTCAGCCTTTGCTGCTGTCTTAGTTATTTTTCTATTGCTGTGATTAGACTCAGTAACAAAAGCAACCTTTTTAAATACAGAGTTTATTTGGGGCTTATAGTTTCAGAGGGTAGAGTTTATGACCATCATGGTGGGAAGCTTGGCAACGAGTATGCAGGCATGGTGCTGGAGCAGAAGCTGAGAACTCACATCTTGAGCTACAACCATGAGGCAGAGAAAGAGACTAGGAGGATGCTTCTAATCTTTTGATACCTCAAAGCTTCCCCATAGGGACACACTTCCTCCAACAAGGCTACACCTCCTAACCCTTCCCAAATAGTTCTTCCAATCAAGGACCAAGTAGTGAAATACTTGAGCCTATGAGTGCCATTCTCATTCAAGCTACCACAGCTATGTGGCATATGTATGTGTATGAATGCAGATACCCTCAGAGGCTAGAGAAGATGTCAGATCATAAGGAGCTGGAGTTACAGGTGGTAGTGAACTGTGTGATGTGGATGCTGGGAACAGGACTTGGATCCTCTGAGAGAGCAGTATACCCTCCTAATCAGTGAGCCATCTTTCCAGCCCCTAGCTGATATTTTAATGATTAGGACCATACTTGACAAGTATTTTAAGTTTATGTAAGATAATCTATGTGACCAAATCATGCCATTTATAACTATTACAAATCGATTAATTTTTTCTCTAATTTTTATGCAAGATTATTACTGATTTGATTATATATTAATACAAGTTTTATAAAAGCTAGTTTGTTGGTATTAAATAAAATACTTTTCTTTTTTCTTTTAGGTCCACCTCATTCATTTAATAGAGATGAAACAATAATCATTGCTTTGGCATCAGTTTCTGTATTAGCTGTTTTGATAGTCGCCTTATGTTTTGGATACAGAATGTTGACAGGTAAAAAACAATACTACTTTTGGTCTCATTGTTTGGTAAACATGCCATTTAATCAGAATTTATTTTCTTTATTTTTTTTTACATTTATTTATTTGATTATTTATTTATTGTGTAAAGGGGAGACAGTCATACATGTATGGAAGTCTGAGGATAACTTGCAGGAGTTCTTTTTTTTTTTTCTTCTACTATGTGGGTTCTAGGGACCAAACTCAGATCATCATGTTTGGTGGCATGCAGCTTCACCAGCTGAACTGCTTGCCAGCCCCATTATTTACTGTTTAAAATCTCTAGAAAATCTGTATACAAACACAACTCTGCTATAGTAGTTCTCATTTTTAGCTTCAACAAACATTTTCTCCCAATTTTTACAAGAATTTTTAAAATTTATTTTTATTAGTGTGTCTGCGTGTGTCATGTGTGTCGTGTGTGTGCTCCTTGGAGGCCAAAAGATGGCATTGAATCTCTTAGAGCTAGAATTACAGTGGTTGTTTAAGAAATCAGCACTTACTCATATATTTTAGTAATTCTATTAACATTTTCTTGAAAATTAAGTATTATAATTTTATACTTTTAAACTGAGTCATTATGGAATTATCTCACAGAATTCTGGTGTCATGCTGTTCATTATTTATCTTCATTAAGGAAATAATTTCTATTTTAGTGATTTGTTTTAACCCTGCTACAGCTCTTCTTAACTGTAGTTTATTTTTATTTCACATGCATTGGTGTTTTTCCTGATCTATGTCCATGTAAGGATATCAGATCCCATAAAACTAGAGTTTGAGACAGTTGTGAGCTGCCACATGAGGCTGGAAATTGAACCTGGGTCCTCTGGAAGAGAAGCTAGTGCTCTTGACCACTGAGCTGTCTCTCCAGCCCCTTAACTGTAACATTAAGAAGTTGTCATTTTCATTTTAAGAAAGCTCCGTATTGGTAAGTGTTGTTATTCTTCCAGGAGACCGGAAACAGGGTCTTCACAGTATGAACATGATGGAGGCAGCAGCCGCAGAGCCCTCTCTTGACCTGGATAACCTGAAGCTGCTGGAGGTAAGGCTGTGCTGATCATGACCTACTCTCCTACTTAGTACTCATTCATCTCACGAGCTATTTAGAAAGGCTTCCTGGGCCTGGTGGTGCACACCTGTAACTCCAGCAGTCAGGAAGCAGAAGAAAAAGAGAGTTTCTTCAGGCCTGTAATTCCAGCAATCAGGAAGCAGAAGAAAGAGTTTCTTCAGGCCTGTAATTCCAGCAATCAGGAAGCAGAAGAAAGTTTCTTCAGGCCAGCCAGGGTAACGTAGTGAGACCCTGCCTTAAAAACAGTGGAGAAGCAGAAGGGCTAAGTGTGTCTAAAATGATGTATAGTTTACAACACTGAGAGAAGTACCAACTAAAACATGGAATTTTGCCCAGGAATTATATTTTCTCGTAGTGGAGTTTGAGGCATACCTCTGCCTTCCAAACACTGGAACTAAAGGCATTTGCTTATCTGTGTTTTGATAAGGCCTTGTGGGATGTATTTGTTTTGTAAACGTAATGGTACAAAACTGGGCGTGGTGACACACCTTTGATTCCAACGCTCAGGAAGCAGAGGCAGACAGATCTATGAGCTTGCGGCCAGCTTGGTCTACATAGAGAGTTTTAGGATAGCCAGAACTACATATTAGGACTTTCTTTAAAAAACAAAATAAACAAAATTTTAAAAAAGAATAAAATAATGATATATTAAACATAAAGAAATGATAGCCAGGTGATAGTGGTACACACCTTTAATCCCAGCACTTGTGAAGCAGAAGCAGGGCACTCTCTGTCAGTTTGAGACCAGCCTGGTCTACAGAGCAGGGCTATACACAGAGACCCATTCTCAAAAAACAAGCTAACTAACAAAATAATGATAAATCACCAACCTGTTTTAATAAAAATTCCCTAGAAGCCAAAAAAAAAAAAAATAAAGAGAACTGGTTATATTTTTCTGTTTCTTTGTGCATTGAGTAGATAGATTTGTATATTCTATTATAGATAATGTGTGTAGTATACTGTGAACCCCCAGACTCTTGCTAATTTCTAATATGTACTGGTTTCCAAAAAAAGATTTAATTTAATTTTAATATTGTGTGTGTGTTTCTGCATGTGGATATATGCATATGAGTGCAGCTGCCTGTGGCTACTCGAAAGGGGTGTTGAGTCTCCTGGAACTGGAGTTATAGGCAGCTGTAAGCCACCTGCAGTGGGTGCTGGGAACCACACTTAGGTCCTCTGGAAGATGAGTATGCTCTCAACCACTGAGTATCTCTCCATCCCTGTGTGGTGATTTTTTGTTACTCTTTTTTGTAAGCAGTTGACTTGATTAGACATATACTACAAACATGTCTTTTGGGCAGAAGATCAACTCTCAGTTCAGTTAGTACATTTACCTAGAATCTGTCTCATGTATTCATTGAGTTCCCTGGTCTGGTTTCTCTTTTGGAGGCATCTTCCCTCACTCTCTAGAAGCTCTAGTTGCCACAGATTACATCCTCTGGTTCAAAAGACCTTTTGTGCCATTTTTAGCTCTACTACTCAAAGCTGATTTGAGTCAGCTTTCAAGCAAAAACCCATAGAAATGGGTAGCTCACCACAAAGGCATTCATTCTTCTGTGCCTCGATGCCTTAGACTCTAACTGCTTTGCTTATTTTTCAATCTATCTAGGCCTCCCTTGGTTTTCCTTTTCATTTTGTTCAGAGTGTTTAGGTCTCATCAATTGGAAGATTAGTCAGGTAGGAGCTTCCTCAGTTACACCAAACACAGATACTAGCTGCTTCTAGGTAATGAATACATTGAAAGCAGAATAGAGCTGTTGTATATCATGGGGAATTGTAGGGGTTTTGTTGTTGTTGTTGTTGTATTGTTTTCATTTTAGTAAATTTAATTGTTCAATTTTAATATAAATTAATGACTTGCCTTTTTAAAAACAAACTTGCAGCTGATTGGACGGGGCCGTTATGGAGCAGTATATAAAGGTTCCTTGGATGAGCGTCCAGTTGCTGTAAAAGTATTTTCTTTTGCAAACCGTCAGAATTTTATAAATGAAAAAAACATTTACAGAGTGCCTTTGATGGAGCATGACAACATCGCTCGCTTTATAGTTGGGGATGAGAGGCTCACTGCAGACGGGCGCATGGAGTATTTGCTTGTGATGGAGTATTATCCCAATGTAAGTTCTTTATAAAAAGATCCTGCTGTTTATTGGACCCTTGATCAGATCGTCACCATGTATTACATTGTTGCTTGTTTGTAAACTTGTTATTAGTGTTCTGCAATGAAAGAAGAATCTTATGCCTGAATTTGAATCAAACATCACTCAGCCAGGTATCATGACACATACCTGTAATCCTATCACCCTGTAAAAAGCTAAGGCAGGGGGATTGTAAGTTAAGACCAGCCTGAGCTATTATTTTAAGACCCTATCTTAAATAACAACAAAACACTAATAATTCTCTTCATTCATCTCTCTTCTCTCACCTCTTTTCTTCCCTCTTTCCATTCCTCCATCATACCCTCTATTCCTTAACTTACCCTTCCTCCTTCCCTTTTCTCTTTCTGTTTCTTTTGCCAGAACTTTTTCATCAGATGTAGCAGCATTTTGTTTGACATTCATTCTTGTGTAAGCTCCTTGACTCATTAGAAACTCATTGTAATTTGTGGATGAGTACTTTAAGGTGAACGGGTACATGCATACAGTCATCCCTTAGTGTCCTCAGGCAGTTGCTTCTAGGATATCTACCAAACACACACACACACACACACACACACACACACACACACACGCTGACAGCAGTTCAAGTCCCTTATATAAAATTCCATGTAGCATTTGCATGTAATGCTTCATTTCTTGATTATATAGTAAGAATGCCATGTTAATAGTTATTCACTGTTATACTGTTTATTTAGGGAACAATGACATAACAAATAATGTTATATACAGATGCAAAGATAATCTTTGGGATTTTATTTGTTTTTTTTTCTTGACTTTATTAGAGAAGAAACCAAGGTCTGAACTTACTAAGCAAGCACTCATCCCCATTTCTAAATACGCTTGCTATAGTTGGTTGAACTCTAGAATGCGAAGTCTGCAGGTACAGAGGACTGACTTAACAAAAACCATGTGTTCTATGTATAAATCATAGCAATATTGTTTGTAAAATTTGGTAAAAAAATTTTTTAAGTTAATCTTATTGTTCAAAAAAGTGTTTAAAAGGAAATAATCATTCATAATTTTAATATTTGAAACATAAAAAATTGATAGTTAAGTTTCTTCTTTCCCCCTATCTTAGTTAGGATTAATATTGCTGTGATGAAACACTGTGACCAAAAGCAAATTGAGCAAGAAAGAGCCACTACAGGAGTGCTGCTTACTGGCTTGCTCATCCTGCTTACTTGTTTCAGGGATGGGGGAGTGTGTTGTTATCATTTCCAGGTAGGGCCTTTGTATGTAGCTTTTGCTGTCCTGGAACTCACTGTGTATACCAGATTAGCATCAAATTCATAGAGATGTGTTTGCCTCTGCCTGGGATTAAAGGTGGGAGCCAATGTAGTTGGCTTTTTTGCTATTGTTTGTTTTGGTGTGTATATGTGTGTATCCTGCTTTTTTTTTTTTTTTTTTTTTTTTTAAATAGAACCCAAGACTACCAGCCTCTAATCACTAATTAAGAAAATGCCCTACAAGCTTGCCTATAGCCTGATCATATGTGGCATTTCTTCAATTGACGTCCCCTCTTCTCAGACGATTGAGCCTATGTCAGTTACGTAAAACTAGCCAGCATACTCTCCTCTCTTCACAAATACCTTATCACTACTATTGTATCTTCATGGAATCCTAGTCTAGGCAAGCCATTCAGAAGGTTGTCTAACTTGTCTCTTCTTGTTGAAGCAAATTAGTTTCAATTTTTGACATCCTTTTTCCTTTATACAGGGATCTCTGTGTAAATATCTGAGTCTCCACACAAGTGATTGGGTAAGCTCTTGCCGTCTGGCTCATTCTGTCACTAGAGGACTGGCTTATCTTCACACAGAATTACCACGAGGAGGTAAGATGAATGAAATTTAATCATATTTTAGAAAAAAATTATAATTTACACTGTCAGAATTTGAATATTAACTAATTGAAAGATTCAGTGTGAAGAAACCTATTTGATTGTAACAGGAATAAAAGCAAAATGGATCTTATTAAGAATTTGAGTTGGGCAGTGGTGGTGCACGCCTTTAGTCCCAGCATTTGGGAGGCAGTGGCAGGTGGATTTCTGAGTTTGAGTCCAGCCTGGTCTACAGGTGATTTCCAGGACAGCCAGGGCTACACAGAGAAACCCTGTCTAGGAGGGAAAAAAAGAATTTGAAGATTTTTTTTCTAAAAATATGCTTATGTAGTTATTTTTAGAAAAAATTCTTTGGGGAGTATACCTCAATGGTAGAATGCTTCCTTAGCATATATAAAGACTTTGATCCCTAATATCATAAGACCAGATCAAAAAGTCCTAGAGGTTTTTTTTAGACCTCTTGAAGTTTATTTGTGAACCTTAGGTTAATACTCTTGGCTAGGCTATATTTTCCTTGTATTTGTTTTGTTTATGTGAATAAGTAACAGTGTATTAGTTTTAATATTACATGGATCTTTATTTCATAAGTTGTAATACTCAAATATCCTTTTATAAATTAATGCTCTGCTAGCTAGAGTCAGGGGAGGAAATAACAGTGGCTTTACTTACAAAGAAAAATTTTTTTCTCATATAAGAATCTCAAGCGAGCCAAGCGTGGTGGCTCATGCCTTTAATCTCAGCAGTCAGAAGTACAAGTGGATCTGAGTTTGAGGCCAGCCTAAGTTTACATAGCAAGGTTCAGGTATACTAGGACTATACAGCGAGACCTGTTTTAAAAACTCTGGGGGCTGAGTAAGATGGCACATACTTTTTACAGTCCCCACTCTCAGGAGGCTGAGGCAGGACTGTGCACTGAAGGCCAACTGGGGTGTCTAGTGATTCTGAGGCAGCCTTGGTGGCATAGTGAGACCTGGCTCCTAAAAGAAGGAGGAAGAAGAGGAAGAAGACGAGGAAACAGCTAGAGAGAGGACAGTGTGAGGCGCTTGGCTTCAGTCCCCAGTAACAATCAAAACCAGAGCCTAGAGAGAGTGTCAAGGACCGGTGTGGCAGCTTGACTCAAGGCTCCTGTGTTTTTTCTCTGATGTCCTTTACATGTGGCTTTCATTTTCATGGCCATTTCATTGTCCATTGTGCTATTTGCTAGGTGGGGGTGGGGGGTGGGGGGTGGGACAAAAGATTGTTCCCTTTCATTTCCAGAAGTTCCTGTTGTGCCCATATTAATCTACACTTCCCCACTGGGGACCAAGAATACACTTGTTTTGTCTTTGCTGAGTGAACTGCTGCTGAGACAGTGTTAGGTTCCGTGATTAAGTGAGAGTGGATGGCATTCTTGGCTCAGGATTCGAGCTGTATTATAGTCCCTGTTGGAGCTACAGTCTTCCACAGTTCTCACGTACTCTTCACTGGCTGTCTAAAGCATCTGTTAGATCCCTTGCTCTCTCACTTTGTTTCAATGCACAGTCTAGCACAGGCTCCCTAAATTAGCATGGCTGTGAAAACCATGCCTCTGTGCTTTCTTGTCATACTGTTACCTGTTGCTGTTCTTGTAGTCTCCCTGACCTCTTTAGTGAGGAGAACTTTAATGTATCCGTTTCTTACATCTTTGTTCCATTATGTAATAGAATGGATCATCTTTTCTAGCTGATGCTTCATATATAAATAATTTCTTCTGAATAATTTATTGGTTCATTTACTCGACATCTTTTCCTGAGTACAAGATTGACCTGTTATTGCCTGTGTCAGCAACTTGATGCTCTTGCTTCCTTGTTTTAGCACATTAGCCATTGGACCATGTTTCCTTACTTTTAAATATTATAATCCCTTTCAGAAGCTGACTTTAAACAGAATTTAAAATATCATCCTAATTCCTTTCTCAAGGTTTGTATGATTCAGCAAGGTTTTAAATCAAGTACTGGCTGAAATTTTTTTTTTTTTTACCCAAAGCTATTTTTCTCAAACATTCACTAGTGATAGCACTAACTTCTAAAAACCTTGTATAATAACATATATATTTGAATTTATAGTTTTACCTAATTACTTCAAAAATACTACCAAGTATATTTTTCAAAATATTAAAAGTGTCCTCTCAGGGGTTGGGGGATATTTAGTGGTAAAGTGCTTCCTGAGCAAGCATGAAAACCTGAGTTCACCTCCTTAGAACCTACACAAAGAGCCAGGCACTACAGTAACATGTTACCTCAGTACTGAGGATTGCCGGCCGAGTTAATATGACTTCAGGTTCAAGAAGAGACCCTGTGTCAATTTTATCATAAATTACATTGACCTCTTTCCAGCGTCTGTTCACTTCATTTGTTGTTTGAGACAGGGTCTCACTATGTAGCTTTGTCTGTTGTGGAACTCTCTATATAGACCAGGCTAGACTCAAACTCAGAGTTCTCGCCGCCTCTGCTTCCAGAGCACTAGAAATAAAGGTGGGTGCCATATGCCTCGTCTCAAATAAATTGAGTGAAGAAGTGATTGTGGAAGATACCTGACCTCTGGTCTCCACACACCTGCACAGAGAAACATGCATATAAACATACACTAACATATACCACACCCAATTTTTATAACTTTTTTATTATTGTTTCTCTCTCTCTCAAATGTATAAATACAACCTGCTATCCATGTGCAGTGTTGTATGCCTTTAATCCTAGAACTTGGGAAGCAGGTGAATTTCTGAAAGCTTGGGGTCACCCTGGTCTACAGAGTAAGTTCCATGACATACAGAGCTACATAGTGAGGTCCTGCCATGGAGTAAAGAAATGAAGAAAGAAGTGCATCCATACATGCATGCTTCCCATTGAATCCATTCAGTGTTGCTTGTGTGCATATAGGGCTACTTTGTTTTAGATAGTCAATTAGGAGGCTCATGGTCATTAATTGTCTTTAGCTCTTTATCTAGGGGTTGAGATGTGAGATCTCCCCCAGTTTTGTTGGCATATCAAACTGATACTGTCATTGTTCAGGTATTCTTTAGGCTACCATATTGTTGAGATTTCATGGATGTAGCTTCCCTGTCCTGTATAGGAGACACTCTCTTACAAGGTGTCCTGGTCCTCTGGCTCTTGTGGTCTGTTCACCCCTTCTTGTGATGTTCTGAGTCTTAGTGTAGGTGTTGTGTTGTGCATAATTATATCAATTGGAGCAAAACACCTCATGCTAAGTTGTTATTGACATTTTGACCAGTTGTGGCTTTCTGTAATGGTTTTCATCTGCTGCAAAAAGAAGCATCTTTGATGAGTGATAGCTACACTTATTTGTGGGTATAAGGATAAGTATTTAGAATGTATTTAGCCCAGAACAGCCAGGGCTACACAGAGAAACCCTGTCTCAGGGAAAAAAAAAAAAAAAAAAAAAGAATGTATTTAGAATATAATTATGCTGGTTTAAGAAATTTGAGCTGAGCTGGAGAGACAGCTCAGTGGTTAAAAGCACTGACTGCTCTTCCAGAGGTCCTGAGTTCAATTCCCAGCAACCACATGGTGGCTCACAACCATCTGTAATGGGATCTGATGCCCTCTTCTGGTGTGTGTCTGAAGACAGCTACAGTGTACATATAATAATATTAAAAAAAAAAAAAAAAAAAAAAGAAATTTGAGTCATAGTTTCTCAGTTGATACTTTTTCTAAATAAGCTGGCTAACTGTGTGTTTTATTTATAACAATTTTTTTTTTTTTGGTATTGCCTCCTTATATGTCTTAGAAATGAAGAAAAAGCCAAGCATGGTAGCACCATCTGTAACTAAACCACTTTTGAGATAGAGGCAGGACAATCAGGAGTTCAGCTGTGTAGAGACCAGCCTGATTTATGTGAAACCCTGTCTGAAAAAACTAGCCAACCAACCTACTAACCAACCAACCACAACAATAAACACAAAACAGAAAAAGAAAGAAATGAACATAAAAACAAGTTTGTACTAGAATTAGAACTGTATTTACTATTAGATTCAATTGAATGCTTCGTGCTTACTTCTTATGTTCTTATATATACTTCTTATATATATTTATATATATATATGAGGAATTATTAGAAAATAATGATAATTTGAAATTGCGAGGTTTGGTTTGGCTTGAGTCTTGATGTGAGATTTAATCTTCACTAGCTCTACTTACACATTAATAATTATTTGAAATTATCCAAACAGATCATTATAAACCTGCAATTTCCCATCGAGATTTAAACAGCAGAAACGTCCTGGTAAAGAATGACGGCACCTGTGTTATCAGTGACTTTGGTTTGTCCATGAGGCTGACTGGAAATAGGCTGGTGCGCCCAGGGGAAGAAGATAATGCCGCCATAAGTGAGGTAAGTCTATAAGCATCACAATGGCATACCCTGAAACCATGACACTCACAACATTTGTCTTTATGCACTGTCACTTACAGACTGTTTTGAGTTAGAAAACTAGGAAATACCAATACACGCTATAAAGACCCACTGTAAGGTTATCAGTTCATTTTAAAATTTCATCTCATTTGAACAGACATTATGGAGAAGTATCTTGGAATTGATTTTTTGTTATTTATTTTAAAAGGGAATTTCATTAGATTGTCTACTTTTTGTTTTGTTGGGATTTTTTGTTTGTGTTTTGGGGTTTTTTGTTTGTTTGTTTGTTTGTTTTGAGACAGATTCTTTTTATGTAGCCCAATTTGGCCTTGAATTTATTATTTTCCTCTTAGGGCTAAGATTTTAGACAAGTGCTACCAGACTCAGCCAGGAACTGACTTCTGAATCAAGAATAATAAGGTTACCTACCATGTTTGAGATAGGACATTCTACTCTGATTACAATATAACATACCCTTTCTGACCCTTTCTCTGCTTTCATATACATGGATGTACATATACATACATATTGCAGTTTTTTAAAATGTTAAATGATGTACATATTGCTTTGCAATTTTCTCACTTTGTTTGATGGTTTGAGTTTGGCAGTTCACTAGAGAGCAGCCTGCAGCCTCACAGAGTTATAAAAGTTGGCATAGAACAATTGCTTTCTTCTTTCTCATCAATGAATAGGTTTTGCTAAAGCTGTTAATACTGTTTATTTATTAAGAAGGGAGAGATTGCTAAAGTACAGTATACAATGGCTCAGTGACCTGCTTAGGGTCAAATAGTATCATTTATAGGAGTACATTTTATATATGACCTGTGGTCTAATGTTTGTCCTTCCAGATATGTTGCTTTCTCTTTCTTTAAAATACCACTTTTAATTGACCAGGTTGGCACAATTCGCTATATGGCACCAGAAGTGCTAGAAGGAGCTGTGAACCTGAGGGACTGTGAATCAGCTCTGAAGCAAGTGGACATGTATGCGCTTGGACTGATATACTGGGAGGTGTTTATGAGGTGTACAGACCTCTTCCCAGGTGAGAACTGCTGTTAGATTTATCAGTGTTTTGAAGCAATACACGTGTACCTTCTTTCTCACTTACATTCAACAACTCAGTTGGATACAATAATCTTTTTTTCCTTTAAACCTTCAGTTGATTGCCATCTGAATATGGAATATTCAAAATAGAAATATTATTAACAGAACGAAGTAGATCAGAAAGTTTTTTGTTAAAAAATTACTCCAGGAAGCTAGAGAGATAGCTCAGCAGTTAAGAGCACTGACTGTTCTTCTAGAGGTCATGAGTTCAGTTTCCAGCAACCACATGGTGGCTCACAACCATCTGTAATGGGATCCGATGTCCTCTTCTGGGTGATCACTCATATATGTACATATAAGTAAGTAAGAAAGTAAGTAAGTAAATAGCTTCAGGTTTTCATTGGGTTGTTTCATTCTGGTAATAAGTCCTCAGTCCTCACTCCTACTGGCCTCCTGCACTCACATGCACATAGCTACACACACACACACACACACACACACACACACACACATATCCATATAATTAAAAACAAAAAGATTAATATGCTTTTAAAGTATATATTTAATAGATTAGAAGTTAATATTCTAGAGAATTAAGACATTTTTCTGAAAATAGCAGTTAATTGTCAACTGGGATTTGGCACATCTTTTTTTGTTCAGTGATTTTTTTTTTAAACGTTGTAACATATAATTTTAGTTTTTGAAGAATGTCTGAGTTACTCCTTTATTAGCATAATATAATCAGCAGCTTGCCTTTATTTTATTTTATAATGATTTATTTGTTGCTTAATACAGAGTCTCACTGGATAGCCCTGACCTACTAGTGCTCTCCGTGTAGCCCAAGCCAGTTCCTAACTTGTGCACTCCCCATGCTTCTTCCTTCTGAATGCAGCTTTCACTGGCATGCACTCCACTCACACAGAGATGTGCGTGTGCATGCTCATACATATACATACATACGTGAAGGCCAGAGGTTTTCACCAGGTGTCTTCCTTGATTGCTCTTTGTCTTTTGAGACAAGGTCTTTCACCTGAACCTGCAGCTTATGGATTCAGTTAGGCAACCTGGCTGGCCATCGAACTCCAGGAATGCATTTGTTTCTGCCTCCCTGGCACTGGTACTATTGGCACATACTAGTAGGCCCAGCTTTTTCCATGGGTATTGCAGATCTGAACCCTGGGTCTCATATTTGTATAGTAAGCACTTTACTGAGTTGAGTCATCTTTTCATAAACATGTTTGCTTGCTTGCTTTCTTGTTTTGTTTTGTTTTAAAGTACTACAATTAAAAAGATGACTATTGTTTTTGTTCTAAAAAATAATAAACAGCAGTATTAGTGGTTGGGGTATGGCTTGGTGGTAGAGTACCTGCTTAAGTGCAAAAGCCTTGGGTTTAATCCCCAAAAAAGGGATCAAAAAGCCCTCAGTTTTGTAAGTAGGGAGGCAATTAAGTCTTGTTTGCAGGGCTGGAGAGATGGCTCAGTGGTTAAGAGCACTGACTTCCTGAGGTCCTGAGTTCAATTCCCAGCAACCACATGATGGCTCACAACCATCTGTAATGAGTTCTGATGCCCTTTTCTGGCGTGTCTGAAGGTAGCTGCAGTGTACTCATACACATAAAATAAATAAAGTCTTTAAAAAAAAAAAGTCTTGTTTGCAGAACAATATTTTAGAACATACATGCATGCATGCATATATACATGCATATGCCAAAATATTGTTCTGCCAACATGTTCAGGTCTCCAATACCTATGTAAAAAGAAGCAGCAGCAGCCCATTACTTTGTATACTAATTTTAAAAGCTAATAAATAAAATAGAAAGGATTATAAAAGGTTAAAATTCAGAGGTATTTTTTTTTTAATGAATAGAGTCTCAGCTTAGTTAAAAGCGTTCTAGAGATGGATAATGGTAATAAATGCACAATGGGAATTGTATTTAATGTCACAGAACTGTACACTCAAAAACAATTAAAGTAATAGATTTTTTTTGTTTTAAGTATCATTCTCCAACAATAAAAAAATAAGAGAATTTTACTATCACTATACAGATACCTGAGAAAAACAAAGGAAGAAATTTTGATTGAAATTTTAGAGATTTTGATCTATAATTGCTTAGACCTGTGTGTTTGTACAGCACATCATATCAGAAACTGTGGCAAAGGAGCTATTCATGGGAGACAGGAAACAGAAATAGTCCAGACAATATATATAATCCCAGGTGTAACCCCCCACACACACAACCTACTTCCTCCTGCTGGTCCCACATCACACACTTTGCCACCTTCCAATAATGTCACATATTATGAATCATCAGGCTCTCATGATCTAAACACATTGGAAGATGTCCTCATAGACACCCCAGAATGTTTGACTGTCTAAAGTACTTAATCCATTCAAGTTGATGATCAAGATTAATTAACCATCACAATACCTATAATCTTGCCATAGAAATGGAATTCTAAGAAGAGCACATTAAGAGTAAATTCAGAGATGAAGTCTGATTCTAAAGAAGTTATCTAGAGGTCTGAGAACAGTGAGAGTAGCAGCCAGGAATGTAAAAGAAATGTTTAAGTTGGGAGGATGTTTTAATTATGGAGATATTTGAGAAGGAATATTGATAACTGAAGAATTTAAGTTTTAGGATGTCTTGCTCACTGTTCTGTTGCTATGAAGAGATAATGTGGCCAAGGCAATTCTTTAAAAGAAAACATTTAATTGAGCACTCACTTATAGTTTTAGAAGCTTAATAAGTTCATTATCATCATGGCAGGGAGCATGGTAGCAGACATTACAGGTCTAGTGCTGGAGAAGTAGCTGAGAGCTACATCTTGATTCATGTGGGGTGGGCTTTTAAAACCCCAGATGTCATTCCCAGTGACACCTCCAACAAGGCACACCTCTTGGCCCTTCTAATCCTATCAAAGAGTTCAACTCCCTGGTGACAAAGCATTTAGATATATGAGTTTATGGAGGCCATTCTTATTCAAACCATCCCAATGATTTTTAAAATTTTATGAGTATTTTGACTTGTTTTTTGAGACAAGGTTTCTCTATGTAGCCCTGGCAGATCTGGAGCTTACTCTGTAGATCAGGCTGGCCTCAAGCTCACAGATTGACCTACCTCTGTCTCCCAAATGCTAGGATTAAAGGCATGCATACACCTGGATTTAATAATAATAATAACAATTATTATTATTATTATTATTATTATTATTATTATTAAATTAAGAGGCGCTTCTGTTAAGTAAAGAAGACAGAAACTATATGAAAAAGAATATGAGAGCTGGACAGTGGTGGCGCACACTTTTAATCCCATGGGAGGCAGAGGCAGGCGGATTTCTGAGTTTGAGGCCAGCCTGGTCTACTGAGTGAGTTCCAGGATAGCCAGGACTATACAGAGAAACCCTGTCTTGAAAAACCAAAAAAAAAAAAAAAAAAAAAAAAAAAAAAAAAAAAAAAAAAGAAAAGAAAAGAAAGAAAGAGATATGAGAAAAGTGTTAAGAAAACACAAGCAACGAATGCAGGGTACTTTTCAAAACCTTTTAAAAGTTATGCATTTTTTGTATGTATATGAATGACTGTTTTGACTTCATGTATGTTTGTGCCCATCGTAAATTTGCAGCAGGTTCTAGTATTGCTCTTGCCATATCTTTCCAGTCTTGGGGGATTATTCTATTTTTAATAGCCCAAGAAGTCAGGATTTGTTTTACAAATGGTGAGTGTATTCCAAAATTAGTGACACTTTCCTTAAATTTTCTCAGATCTAACACATCCACGGGGTGCCATTCAAATTCCTCATAGACCTGTAGATAAACAACATCTGGAGGTTTTTGTTGTATATTAACCGGATAGACTAAACTTTGTTTTCCAATAACTCTTGATTGATTTTCTCCAGTTTCTTCTGTCTCTACCTGAGTATTTTCCTTAACTGAAAATTTAAATTCCTCCCTTAAGGTCTGTGTCCACGCTTCATATCTCTCCTTTGTCGCTCTTTCTGTTCCTTGCTTTCCTGTAGTCTCTGTTCAAGGTTCTGCCTTAACATTTTGAATTTTTCCTTATATTGTAACTCTGATAGTTTGCTGTCCATTTTATTTTGATTGAGTAATTTTACAAGGTTATTCTCCAAGTCTTGCCTCATTATTTTCTCTTTGTTGCTCAGTCTGACCTGTGAGCTGTTGCATCCTCTGTTCTATCATCTTTTCAAGCTCCTGTCTCCCACCTTGCCTATGGAAGCCAGAACAGGGTATCAAATCACCTGAAACTTGAGTTTCAGACAGTTGTGAGCCACCATCTGGGTTATTAATGCTCTCTTCTGTCCTCTGCAGGCACCAGGTATACACACGCGCGCACACACACACACACACACACACACACACACAAACACACACAGACACAGAGTACATGTACATACAAGCAAGCAAAACCCTCAAACATATAAAATAAAATCTAAAAATAATTTTTAAAACCTAAAGTGTTGTATAATAATTATAAAATATAAAATTTGTGGTGGGCGCCACCACCGCCCGGCATCCTACAGTATTTAAATGAAGGAAGAAAGAAAAGAAATAAAATAATGTCATTTGAGATGGGAACCAAAAATGACTCTAAAGTAGACACACTTCACCAATCCAGAGGAGGTAAGAGGAAAGGAATGTTAAATGACAGGGTCAAATATTTAATCTCTTCTCAACAGCTTGAAAGTAAACGAGAGCCGGGCAGTGGTGGTGCACGCCTTTAATCCCAGCACTTGGGAGGCAGAGGCAGGCGGATTTCTGAGTTTGAGGCCAGCCCAGTCTAGAGTGAGTTGTTCCAGGACAGCCAGAACTGCACAGAGAAACCCTGTATTGAAAAACCAAAAAAAAACCAAAAAACAAAAAAAAAAAAAGGAAACGAGATTAAAGACTTCCCTTTAGCAATCCAGTGACTATAAAGCTTTAAGAAAATCTGTTAAGGGTTGTATCTCCCATCATCATAGAAGATTAATATCTTTATGTGTGAACTGCATTAATAAAGTTAGCTCCAAATAAGTGTCTATTGAAAAACTAGATTTAGAACTATGAATATTTAATGGATTTTTTTTTTTGGTGAGTGAGTGTGTCCGTGCATGCATGCACACGTACTTATTTGTGTACATGCCTGTACATGTGGAGGCCAGAGGTCAACCTTGGGTATCATTCCTCAAAAACCATCCTCATTTTTTGAAACAAGGTCTCTTTTTGTGTCTTGGGGCGTGCTGGTTCAGCTCAGCTGGCTGACTTTGGCGCCCCAGGAATCTGCCCATCTCTGCCCCCCCAGTGCTAGTACATATCACAATGGTGGGCTTTATAGATAGATGCTAGCAGGCTAACTCAGGGCATCATGTTTGCATGGCAAGCAATTTTCAGACTGAGCCATCTCCCAGCCTCTCTTTGCTAGTTGTTAGTGTCAAAACTTGCATTTACACAAAATCATGCACTAATTTCTTATAGTAAGTTTTGAAGTTAGAATTTGAATGATCTTACTAAAAAAATAGAATTATTAATTTTTAGTTCTGCTAACCTAACATTTTGTGGAGAAAAAAAGCTAATAAATAACCGAGAAGTATATATAACATAATGTCAGAGGCAGACCAGCTGGGCTGGTCAAGTACAACTACAGGTGATTTGAATTGGAACTGACTGTGTAATATGAGATAGGTTTCAAGGAACAAAGTGCTATAAGCCAACATCTTTAAATCTTTTAGTTTTGTCTTAGAGTTGAATGTTGATATTGATTCGCCTTAATCTTAAAAAGATGCAGAAATATCACCTGTTTTTAAATGCAATGCAGTAGTCTAATAACGTGGGCTCTGCTGAGTAAATTATAAAAATATACAATTAATTTTTGTAAATTGTTAAAATTGTTAAAAAATACTGATAGAAGGCAAGAGTTGTTTTGAATTTTGAATTTTCAAATAGAAACGAAAGGTTGTTATGTTTCATGTTTTTTTTTTTTTTTTTTTTTCCCATTTGGGTCAGTATACCTTTTAGTGCTGAGCAGTGAGATAAGGAAAGCAGACATTACTAGTTTACTGACAGGAAGATTGAAACACACTTTCCCAAGGAAGAGATGAAGCCTAGATTAGAACCAGAATGCCCTAACTGCCATCGCTTCTAATCTGTCATGTTATTTTAGTACATTAGAGTGAGTGGGGGTGAGGACCCAGGAAGACTGTAATTCTCTGGTGCTCTTTGCTAAGAGTCTTCTAGGCCAGTGGTTCTCAACCTGGGGGTTGCAACCCCTTCAGTAAACTTGTATCTCCAAAAATATTTACATTCTATTTTCTATTCATAACAGTAGCACAATTACAGTTATGAAGTAGCAATGAAAATAACTTTTTTTGGTTGTGGTCACCACAGCATGAGGAACTGTGTTAAAGGACCACAGCATTAGAAAGGTTGAGGACCAGGGCTCTAGGCCTTTGGACTTTTATGTATTAGTCTTAAAAAGTCTTCTGTATGGCTCTCTTTGTTTATTAATACACTTTATCACATTCTGTAAAATCAGCAGAATTTTATTGAAAGCAGCTAATTGTGGCTGTTGGTGACATACACAGTTGTCAGACACTGATAGTGATACTTTAACATTCTAGACTTTAATATTGCTTGTTAAGAGGAAAATTAAACAATGACATGGTCATTGTCATAAAAATTTTGTATATCGGACTAACTAGATTCCTAAGTTAGCTCATTTGTTATAGTGCCATATAGCATTCACAAAGTCCTGAGTTTAGTATATTCACCAGCCCTGTATAAACCTGGTGTGGTGGCGTAGCTCTGTAACACAAGCCCTTAGGAAATAACAGCAGGAGGATCTAGTTCAGAGCCATCCTTGGCTGCATAAAGAATATGAGGCCAGCCTGGAATACACTAGATCCTATCTCCAAAAGCAAAACAAAACAGAAAACTTGTGGTATCTGATACATTCTGGCTGAACTAGAAGAGAGCCAACAACCTGATAAGGCATAGTGATTATTCAGTCTTTCCTCTTAAATTTGGTTGCATATTATTGCACTAAATTCTGGGATTTTTGACTATTTTTGAATATGAGATTAGCGTTCAGGCATAATTTTAAGTACTAAGTTTTATAATATTTCCCTCCTAAATTAAATAGCAGTCAAACTCATGAGTAGCCTAAGATAGAGCTCCCTGGTAGAAAACTTACTTAAAAAGACACCAGGCCAGGCAGTGGTGGCACCCACCTTTAATCCCAGCAATTGGAAGGCAGGCAGATCTATGTGAATTTGTGGCTAGCTGGGTCTACAGAGTGAGTTCTAGGACAGCCAGGGCTACATAGAGAAATGTTGTCTTGAAAAAACAAAAAAAAACAAATAAAACAAAAGCTCCCAGGGCTCTGTGTTAAAGTGTGTACTTAGCATGTTCATACTTAGTACTAAGTAAGTACTTAGTATGTACTTAGCAAGGCCTTGAGTTTGCTCCTCAATAAGTAAAAATATCTGTATAGCATTGAAACTATTTTATTTATCAATAAAATTTGAGACTTCTAAATATTCATGATATATCAAATCAATAATAATGTCTGAAATTTGCATACATTCTTGAAAGGTTTTAATAAATATGATTTCTATCCTATAATATCTAATATGCTATCTAGTTTATATGATTTGATGTTAGAAATAGCTCTGGTATTCTGTCCTCTGAGATAACTAGAAATTCTATCATTCTTTTCTATAAATAAACAGGTGAATCTGTACCAGATTACCAGATGGCTTTTCAGACAGAAGTTGGAAACCATCCCACATTTGAGGATATGCAGGTTCTTGTGTCAAGAGAAAAGCAGAGACCCAAGTTCCCAGAAGCCTGGAAAGAAAATAGCCTGGTAAGAAAATGAGGACTTCTTACTAGAACTAGATAAGCAAAAATAGAAGCCGCCCAGCTTTGATGATTCATACCTGGCCCCCACCACTGGGCTGATACAAAAGAACCACATGAACCAGGCGGTGGCGCACGCCTTTAATCCCAGCACTTGGGAGGCAGAGGCAGGCAGATTTCTGTGTTCGAGGCCAGCCTGGTCTACAGAGTGAGTTCCAGGACAGCCAGGGCTATACAGAGAAACCCTCTGTAATAAAAAAAAAAAAAAAAAAAAAGAACCACATGTTCAAGGCCAGCCTGGGCTTCAATGGAGAGCACTGTCAAGAGACAGGGTAGGTGATTTGTAGAGGTGAGTATATAACCAACTACATCTAGGAAGTTCAATAAAATGAAAACATCAGAATTGTGTTTGTGTAAACATTTCTTATATACAACAAAGTATTGAACCTGGTGTCTTAGGAACCACACATACTATATTGCTCTAGGCTCTTGCCATCTGGGAAAGATTGTTTTTAAAAACACTATCCAGGATTCCCTGGTTCCTTGTCATCTTTATTTCATGTTCTTTTTAGGTTCTACGTAGAAGCAACATTTTTTAAATCTTATGTCTTCCTCTTACTTTTAGATAGTATTCTTTTTTTTGCTGAAGTTCCACTTAAGTAATTATATGACCATGTGTGTTAGGTGCTAAACATTATAATTCTTGCATTCCGTCTTGTATCATACATGAGTAATGATCAGCACAGTAACAGTTTCAAAGGGCTGAAAATGTCCTCTGGCCTCCAGTCTTCATAATGAAAATTTGGATGTAGTCTAATGTTACTCCATTTTGGGGCAGGGGAGTGTATGGTAGTTGCACATTTAGGGGTCAAAGAACAATTTGGCAATCAGTTATTGCCTTCTGCCTTATTGAGGCAGAGTCCCTGTTTTTATTTCTGCCACACTGTTTACTCGATTGCCTAGCCTCTGAGTTTCTAGTCAGTTCTGTCTCCATCGCCCATCTCACAGAACAAGTGCTGGGATTATGCATACATGACACTGAATCCTTCTTTGAATGGGTTCCAGGGACTGAACTCAGAACCCAGGTAGTTATGCTTGCCTGAATAGTGTTTTTACCTACCAGCCTATCTCACACAGATCTCCATTGCTTTTTGTTTTTGTCTGTCTGTCTGTCTGTCTCTCTCTCTCTCTCTCTCTCTCTCTCTCTCTCTCTCTCTCTGAGATAAGATCTCCGTTAGCTCAGATTGCCCTCAAACTCTCTACATAGCTGAGGATGACTTTAAATGCCCCATCCTTCTGCTTCTACCTCTCACATATTGGCTGACTTAGTTACTATTTTAGAGGTAAAGAGACACCATGATCAAGGCAACTTATAAAACATTTAATTGGGGGTTTGCTTAAGTTACAAAGTGTTAGTCCATGATCATCATGACAGGATGATCGTAGTGGCATGCAGGCAGGCATTGTGCTGGTGCATTAGCTGGAAGCTAATGCTACTCAATAGTCAGCTATCAGAGAAAGTGAGGCTGAGCCTGGCGTGTGCTTTGAAAACCTCCAAGTTTGAAACCCTCAGTGACAATACACCTCCTCCATCAAAGGCACACCTCCTAATCCTTCCCAAACAGTTCCACTAATTGAGGACATGAGGATCTGGCATTCGAGTATATGAGCCCATGGAGGCTATTCTCATTCAGACTACAACGTTGGGATTACAGGAATATACCACATCCAGTTTTTTGTTTGTTTGTTTGTTTGTTTGAAAGCTGTTAAGATTTACTTTGCCACAGCAGTTTGAAATTTCACTTGGATGTATGTTAGCATGGATCTTTTCACACATTTTTTTTCTGGGTATTGAATAGATTTTTTTTCAGTTTGAAAATTCAGGACTTTCCTCAATCAGAACTTCTCCAGTATTTCTTTTAAAATTACATCTTTCCTTATATTTCTTTGACCTTGAATTCTCACTAAACTAATATTGAACCACCTGATACTTCAAGTCTGAATTTCTTTCTTGTATTTAACATCTTTTTGAGGGAGAGGGCATGGGTTTCTGGGAAACAGAGCTACATGAGCCCGTACTAACTATGTAACTGTGCATAATTTGAATCCCCATCTTTACCTCTGAAGAGTGTGTGCCACTGTGCTGACTATGTGGTGGTGTCCTCTAACTCAGTCTCATGTATGTTGGCAATCTACCTTCTGAGCTACACTTCCATCTGGTTTTCAGCATTGCTCAACGTTGTTCAGAACTTTGGCTTTATCTTTTGAGTCCTTCGTTAATTTCTCACTACTGCTGTTGTAGCAGCTATTTCTTCAGTGTATTTTTTTAAATTCCTGGATGGTAGGATACTTCATCAGTCCAAGGCCCTTGCCACCAAGCTTGATGACATATTTTAATCCCTGGAATCCAGAATGGATGGAGAACTGACTGAGGCAGGTTGTCCTCTGACTGCTACATGTACATCACAGCACATGCCATTTCCCCCCAGTAAATGCATTTACAAATTTTTATTTCAGCTTCTGCAATCATACGTATATTTCTAGGAGGCTTTATATTTCCTCAGTGATCTCTTTTTTAAGAAAGTAGTAATGAGCCAGCCAGTGGTGGTGCAACCTTTAATCCCAGCACTTGGGAGGCAGAGGCAGGCGGATTTCTGAGTTGGAGGCTAGCCTGGTCTACAGAGTGAGGTCCAGGACAGCCAGGGCTACACAGAGAAACCCTGTCTCGAAAAACAAAACAAAACACAAAGAAAGTAGTAATGATTACTTCTGAAGGTATTCATTACATCTTTATACTTAGTACAAATTAATTTTTAATTATAATTAAAGCATGAAGAAATTATTTAAATCATTTTATTATATATTTTCACATTCCATTTATAGATTGCCTTAGTAGAATAGAATATTTTCATTATTATTATATCAGAGACTAGAGATTCCCTATGTATTTCCATTCAGATATACTGAACTTTATCTTACTGGTCATCTTTGTTAATAGATTAATGTCAAACAAGCTTGTGTTTCAAATGTGATTGCAATCTTTAAGTATGTGGCCATTAAAGAGCTTCTTATTATATTCATATACACACGATTGCCTCCGATGGCAGCTTCTGCTGTGGGAACTTGGCAGCTCCTTGAGAGCCCCTGATAGCAGATGGGAGGATGAGTTGTACCTTACCAGGGTTCTCCAGAGCTGCTGACCCCAGGAAAATGTCTATGAAATCTCTGAAAATTTGTTAAAATAGATGGCAACTTCTTTTCATTTATTTTCATTTATATTCATTTATTGTTTGATTTCACCACAACTAAGATCTGTTTGAAGTATCTGTGTGCAGCCCTACTATTGTGGGATATGCAGCATATGCAGATTTACCTGAAAACTTTTTACTTCTAATTTAGATGAAATTGCTAAGTAAGGGATTTGTAATACTTGATTTACTTCCAACAAGTCCATTTAAAGCTGATAAGATTCAGCCAGAGGAGGGAAGACAGTTTCACTGTAGTAACAATGCAATATAAGAGTTAGGGAGGAAGTAGACCGTTTATTAAAATGACTAAAGGTTTGTTAATTCTCTCTTTAAAAGGAAGAGCTATTTAAAATACAGTTTATTAGTTCTTATAATTATTTGTAGTTTTTAAATTTTAGGGTAGAGAACCCCATTTAACTTTCCTGTAGGCCATGTCTATTAGCAGTGGGCTCCCCAGGTTTGATATATCTGGGATTATCTTAATTTCTTCATTGAAGGGTAACTTTATTTGATACATAGTTCTTAACAGTTGTTTTCTATTTTAGTGCTTTAAATATGTCACACCTATCTGGTTTCCATGGTTTCCACTGAGAAGTGGCTATTGATCTTATTGGGGAATCTTTTTTTAAATTTCTCATTGTCAGGATCTCTGTTTATTTTTGGCTTATGACACTTCAGTTGTAAGTTGTCTTATCATGAAGCTATGGGGTTTATCCTGCTTACTGTTCATCAAGTTTCTTAGGTCTATGGATTCACTTATTTTGTTTAATTTGAGGAGTTTCAAACCACAGGTTCAAGTATTCGTCCTGTCCCTTTCTGCTGTCCATTTGAAAGCCCTATTCTGAATACTCAGCATGTTTGCCCCTGTTTTGGGAACCATGTCCACAGGTCTCCTAGTCTCTGCTTCTTATTCTTTTGACTTCTGAACTTAAACTCAATCATTTTGTTTTCCATCTTCAAGTTCACAGGTTCTTTTTTCTGTCTGCTTATATCTTCTGTTTAACCACTCAAATAAATACTGAAATCTTGTTACTGTGTTTTAAAGTATCATTGTAAGTCTTTGAAAAATAATGTCTATCTTTTATAGCTGTTCTGTTTATTAACAGACATTACTTTTGGGCTGGAGAGATGGCTCAGTGGTTAAGAGCACCGACAGCTCCTACAGAGATATTGAGTTCAAATCCCAGCAACCACTTGGTGGCTCACAACCATCTGTAATGGGATCTGATGCCCTTTTCTGGTGTGTCTGAAGACAGCTACAGTGTACTCATAAATAAGAAAAGAGTAAAAATAATTCTTTTTAAAAAATTGCTTTCTTAGGGTGGAGAGTGCTGAAGAGACGGGTCAGCAGTTAAGAGCAGTTCTGCTCTTGCAGAGGACCTGGGATCAGTTCCCAGAACCTACACAGCTGACCATAACTTCCTAATGTCAGCCCCAAGTTATCCAGTGCCACCTTCTGGGTCTGTAAGCACCACACACACATATACATTCAGGCAAACATCCATACACACAAAACAAATAAATAAATTTTTTAAAAATTGCTTTCTTATGTTTAGTTCTTTGCCCATTGTTTCCTTTGTTCTTTGAGCATATTTAAGGCAGTTCACTTAAAAATCTAATGTCTGTACTTCCTCCATTTCTGTTAAAATTTTACTTTACTATAGACAGCACATTCTTGTTTCTTCACATTCTTGTTTCTTCACATTCTTTTTTAATTTTTTTAAATTAAAAAAGGATCTCATCTATTCCAGGCTGGTCTCAAACTTACTCTAGACTCAAGAATACCCTTGAGCTTCTGATCTTCCTACTCTACCTCCCAAGTGCTAGAATTAGAAAGTATAACATTACACTTGGCCTCCCTTTAAATTTATTTTGTTTGAAACTGGACATGTGGGACTGTATATATAGCTTAATTAAGTCCCTAAAACCTAGATGAATAAATAAATAATAAAATAAGCAGCTGGGTGTAGTGACACATGTCTTTAATTTCAGCACTAGAGAGGCAGAGGCAGGTTGATCACTGAGTTTGAGCCCAACCTGGTCTACAGAGTGAGTTCCAAGACAGGGCTATAGAGAAACCCTATCTCAAAAAAAAAAAAAAAAAAAAAAAAAAAAAAAAAAAAAAAAAAAAAAAAAAAAACTAAAAACAAATAAAATAATAAATAAATAAATAAAAGTAGACATTGTGAATGTTAAAGTGACAAAAAAATGCCATTTTAAGTATTACATGATCAACAGATAAACATTCTCCATCTCATGTCTGGCTTGTATTAGGACCCTCATTTAATATTTACCCAAGATTTTTAATGTTGTAGATTGGCCTTCACTTCTGAGTAGCACTAAACCTAAAGATTCCTGGTTACTGAAGCTTATGGTCTTCCCAGATCTTTCCAGTCTGTGTCCTGCCAATTGCAAGTACCTGGTTTCTAGGTTACCTAGTATGTACGGGAACTTTCAAAACTCAGGTTAAATCTTCAAATTTGTTTGTTTTACAGGGAATGCTATTAGGAACATTTAAAATGTCACCAAGAGTGCTAACAAAAATTTTAGCCTCATAAAGGCTTCTTTGATAAAAAATAAACATTACATGGAAAAAATACATAAATGTGTTATGTATATCCATGTACTAAAATGTTCTTATTTGTTGAAGTTAAAGTTAAACTTGCTATTGTGTATTGCCATTGCTAAATCTGCCATCCTTAACCTATAGTATTTTTTTGAAGTAAAGGAAATATAGATATCAGAGTAAATGAAAGCTGTGTGTGTGTGTGTGTGTGTGTGTGTGTGTGTGTGTGTGTGTACACGCATGCACTATTCATGGGTGTGAATATATAATTACATGTTTTGACATTGAATGGCTTCTATTATTCTTTACTCTAATTGAGGCAGGATCTGTGTTTGAACCTGGGGATGGGCGCTCTGGCTAGTCTGGCTATGCACCTTGTCCTGGGATCCCTGTCTTTGCCTCCAATGGCTCTGGAGTTGGCTGCCGGGAGGCTGCTTTGCCCTCCTGAGTATATAACCTTCAGTCCTCACACTTGTGCTGTGTCCAGGAACCTGTCTGTCTAGCCCCAGATAAAAACTTTGAAGCTTAAAAATTCAGAAATGGCCTGGAGAGATGTCTCAGTGGTTAAGAGCACTGACTGCTCTTCCAGAGGTCCTTAGTTCAAATTCCAGCAACTACATGGTGGCTCACAACTATCTATAATAGGATCTGATGCCCTCTTCTGGCATGTAGGTGTACGTGCAAATAGAGCACTCAGACACATAAAATAGATAAATCCAGAAACAACAAGTCTAAAGACATTTCCTCCTTTCTTTTCCTTTTCTTGTTTGTGTGTGTATGTGTGTGTGTGTGTGTGTGTGTGTGTGTGTGTGTGTATGTATGTGTGTGTATGCACGTGCACAAGCGCATTTGTATGAGGGTGTTAGAACTGGAGTTACAGAGAATTGCAAGCTGCCATGTAGTTGCTGGGATTTGAACCTGAGTACTCTGGAAAAGCAATCAGTGTTCTTAACTGCTGAGCCATCTCTCTAGCCCTCTTCTTCCATTTTTATTCTAATTCTGGTGATCAAACTTACATCACTCAGCTTGTACAGCATGTGACTTTACCCTCTGAGCTACCTTATGCTGGTCCTTAAAACTTATTTTTGAAGTGTGATTAGTGGCTGTTGACAACGGGGTTGTGAATTAACAATAGTGATGTAAATCTCAGGCCTTAAAGAAACACATTCAACTTACCGTAGTTGCTTGGTCCTTGGAGTAATTCTTCAAGGAGCTAAGTTAAAACGTCTTTATTTACTTACTCCTTTGCATTTAGGAATCCCTCATTTTTTTTAACTCTTTTAAAAGAATATTTTATTATATTTTAAAATATTAAATATTGAAATATTAGTTTGGAGTCTAGTATGGTGGCACACACACACACATCTTTAATTCCAGCACTAAGAGGATCTCAGAGTTCACTGCCAGCCTAGTCTTCAAAGTGCATTCCAGGACAGCCAGGGTTACACAGAGAAACCTTGTCTTGAAACAAACAAACCAACCAACAAACCAAACACACACACCTGATTGATTTTCTTTGACATATTTTAAATTAAAAACCTGAATACAATTTTTAAAAACAGCATGTTGCCTGATGTGTATTTTGTGCTATAGGCAGTGAGGTCACTCAAGGAAACAATCGAAGACTGCTGGGATCAGGATGCAGAGGCTCGGCTCACTGCACAGTGTGCCGAGGAGAGAATGGCTGAACTCATGATGATATGGGAGAGAAACAAGTCTGTGAGCCCAACAGTCAACCCAATGTCGACTGCTATGCAGAATGAACGGTAAGGTCCTGAGGGGTTTGGCATCCATCTGAAGGTGTTGACAACTGCAACCAAATAAAGAACAGGAATAAATACTGGCAAACCAGCCTAATAGTGTGATAACTCACACTTATTAGAGTGAAACGTTATCATTTTTCTTTCAATATTCCCATTTTTTAAAAGTGATTTATCTTTGTTATTTTTAATTATGTGGATGTGGGAGCAGGTATGTGCAGACGAGTTAGGGTGAGATGAGATTACCCCAGAGCGAGGATTATAGGCAGTTTGTGAGTTCTGTTGCTCTGAACTGAATTCAGGTCCTCTTCAAGAAGAATGTATGCTCTTAGACACTGAACCATCTCTGTAACCTTTCAGTATTTCCATTCTTATTCTGAAAATACTTTTTGTTATAAATACAAGACAAATGTATTTTTATATCTAAAGATACAGGAAAAGAAATGAGTCTTTATTACCTGATTATAGTGGCATACACCATTAGCACTTGGATCTCTGAGTTCAAGGCTAGCCTGGTATACAGAGCAAATTCTAGCAGCACAGCCAGAGCTACACAAAGAAACAGTGTCTTGAGAAGAACTTTTAAATTAATTAAATAATTAATTAGTCTTTATTAATGTAACTTGCCTTTAATGTTAAAGGTAAAATATCTTCATAGTTATAAGAAGTTTATAACTACTTTTACATACATGTGGCATATCTTCTGTTGTTATTAGTAGTCGCCTCTCTTTTTTTAAGCAAATAAAACTGTGACCTAGCTGCTGTTTCACTATACCCTAAGATTTTCAGACTGCCTATCCAGTGCTTTTCCTAAAAAATACTCTACTAATACGTTCACGTGAACATAATTAAAAGTGGCCTTTCTACTCCTCTGTGAATATTGTTTTATGAGACAGTTCATTTGTTAGAACTATAATTTTGAATTCTAAATAAAAAGGCTTTTTAATAAAATTAACTAGGCATAATAGTTACTGCCTATCATTTCAGAGCTTGGGAGGCTAAGGCAAGAGGATCGTACAAGTTCAAGGCCAGATTAGACTATATTTTGAATTTCAGGCCAGTCTGGGCTGTGGATGAGTACTTTGTCTCAAAAGGTGAAAAGCCAAAGCATGCCTATAATTTGGCACATGTAAATGGATCACCTGTATTTCTTGGTTCTGTATTTGGGAGTTAAAAATAACAACTTTATTACTTTATATAATAAATATTGCCGGGCAGTGGTGGCGCATGCCTTTAATCCCAGCACTTGGGAGGCAGAGGCAGGTGGATTTCTGAGGTCGAGGCCAGCCTGGTCTACAGAGTGAGTTCCAGGACAGCCAGGGCTACACAGAGAAACTCTCTCTCTCTCTCTCTCTCTCTCTATCTATATATATATATATATGTTTCAGAAAGATACCCAGGGAACATGTAGATGAAAGTATACTTTTCTTGAAATGTTTTTTCTATTTCTATTCTCCTTTGTAAGAACAACTTGTATTATGTGTGTTTTACACAACTAATAGAATGGGATTCAGCTATATACCTTGCATATCACAAATCAAGGAGAGCAGAGACCAGCTATTCTAAATAGAAGTGTTCTCACTTTACAAGTATTAGAAAAGTCTTCTGCTTCCGTCTTCATTTGGTATTTCTACTGCCCTATAGTCTGTAAATTATGCATTTATTAACCTGTCAAGATTCAGCTGAAGGGACTAGAAAGATGGCTCAATGGTTAAGAGCCCTTGTTGCTCTTGCAGAGAACCTTGGTTCAGGTCTCAGCACCACCCACATAGTGATTCCTAACCATCTGTAACTCTTATTCCAAACGTCCAACTCCCTATTCTAACCTCTACAATTTAGAATACCTCTACCACACAGGTACACAATGCACACATGTATCTGCAGGCAAATATTTATATACATAAAATAAAGTTTTAAAGGGTTAACTGAAGCTTCTACTTTAAATACTTGGTAATTTTCTTTGGCTTTCCTCCTCCCCTTTTCTTGTGTACTCATCTCTTGGAGTGGGTCCTCTCACCTCTAGTCTCTCTTAAGTTTCTTTAAATGATAGTTTATTCAGTAGGTATTTGCACTATAGGCTTTATTTTATTGAGCCTTAACCTCTTCATATCTCTTAGCTTCCCTTTTCATGGTTGTACAACACTTTCTTAAAAGTGTGTTTTTTATTTGTTGATACTATAAATTGTCATTCCCTGTAATACAGCAGTCTTCTTTTATAGAACCTATTTTCTTACAGCTACTGAGTCTCTTCTGTAATACTTTTATCTGTTAATGTCTCAGTACCTTGGTCACCCCAGTGAAGGCTATTGCTGATGTTTTCTGTAATGAAATTTTAAATAATTATAGAATAGTTAATAGATGAAAGAATAATTATAGGCAGTATGGAGCTGTCATGCCTAGAGTGCATCTCAGTGACTAAAGAACAGTCCTGAGTATTGGTTCCTCTATCTGAGTGCCATATTCACCTCATGTCCTAGCTCTACAACTTACACTGGTAGTGGCTTCTCAGGCATATGCTGCATTGTTAGTCTGTGCCCTTAAATGAGCATGTTTTGGAAAAATGAGCAAATTCTGTGCTCTTTTTATTACTCTGCCATTTGAACCTAGTCCAAAACATATTTGTTGAGCATATACTATTGGATCTAGGATTACAGAAATACAAAATAAATATATCCCGTAGTTCCTCTAATTAGAAAACTATCTACTGTACAGTTCTTTAAAAGTGTATTTTTCTTTGTTGATGTTAAAAATTATAAGTGAGATTTTTTTAATTAACTCTTTTGTGTGTGTGTATGTATATATATGGGTTTTTGTTTTGTTTTGTTTTGTTTTTACATTTTGTTTTTGTTCTGCCAAGGCCAGAAGATGGCATTGGATCTCCAGTACTGGAATTACAAGCATTTGTAAGCTGTCATGTGGGTGCTGGAAGTCAAAGAGTATCTGAGCCACTTAACCACTGAGTCATCCCTCCAGCTCCAAAGTTAACTCTTGTAAACCAAAATAATGAGCACCCATAAAAATTCTATTCTGGAACCATATAGATTTTCACATAATCTTACAGACTGCATAAAAAAACTCATAAATTTTACATTTACCAAGCTGTTAACAATTGCCGGGATTTTAAAGTAATCTCTAAAATATGAGTTCAGAGTAAAATAGAACTAGTGAGATGGTTTGGTGGGTGAAGATGCTTGCACCAAGTGTGACAGTCTGAGTTTGAGTCCTGAGACCTACACGTTGGAAAAGAACCAACTCCTACAAGTAGTCCTCAGACCTCCACACATGCCCTGTATGTATTAAATAAATGAATGCAATAAAAAGAATGTAAAGCAAAAAAATATGTAAAATAAAGGAGGGGGACTTTGGGATCAGTGGTGTTTTCTTGGAATAGACAGACAGTTTGTTGTAAGTTTCCATTCTCAATGTCATACGTTTTTTTCTCTCTTCAAGCAACCTGTCACATAATAGGCGTGTGCCAAAAATCGGGCCTTACCCAGATTATTCCTCTTCCTCATATATCGAAGACTCCATCCATCACACTGACAGCATTGTGAAGAATATTTCCTCTGAGCATTCGATGTCCAGTACGCCATTGACAATAGGAGAAAAGAACCGAAACTCAATTAATTATGAACGACAGCAAGCACAAGCTCGAATCCCTAGCCCAGAAACAAGTGTCACAAGCCTGTCCACAAATACAACCACCACAAACACCACAGGCCTCACTCCAAGTACTGGCATGACCACTATATCTGAGATGCCATACCCAGATGAGACACATTTGCATGCCACAAATGTTGCACAGTCGATTGGGCCAACCCCTGTCTGCTTACAGCTGACAGAAGAAGACTTGGAGACTAATAAGCTAGACCCAAAAGAAGTTGATAAGAACCTCAAGGAAAGCTCTGATGAGAATCTCATGGAGCATTCTCTGAAGCAGTTCAGTGGGCCAGACCCATTGAGCAGTACCAGTTCTAGCTTGCTTTATCCGCTCATAAAGCTTGCGGTGGAAGTGACTGGACAACAGGACTTCACACAGGCTGCAAATGGGCAAGCATGTTTAATTCCTGATGTTCCGCCTGCTCAGATCTATCCTCTCCCTAAGCAACAGAACCTTCCTAAGAGACCTACTAGTTTGCCTTTGAACACCAAAAATTCAACAAAAGAACCCCGGCTAAAATTTGGCAACAAGCACAAATCAAACTTGAAACAAGTAGAAACTGGAGTTGCCAAGATGAATACAATCAATGCAGCAGAGCCTCATGTGGTGACAGTAACTATGAATGGTGTGGCAGGTAGAAGCCACAATGTTAATTCCCATGCTGCCACAACCCAGTATGCCAATGGGACAGTGCCATCTGGCCAGACAGCCAATATAGTGGCACATAGGGCCCAAGAAATGCTGCAGAATCAATTTATTGGTGAGGATACCAGGCTGAATATCAATTCCAGTCCTGATGAGCATGAACCTTTACTGAGACGAGAACAACAGGCTGGCCATGATGAAGGGGTTCTGGATCGTTTAGTAGACAGGAGGGAACGGCCATTAGAAGGTGGCCGAACTAATTCCAATAACAACAACAGCAATCCATGTTCAGAACAAGATGTCCTTACACAAGTTGTTACAAGCACAGCAGCAGATCCTGGGCCATCAAAGCCCAGAAGAGCACAGAGGCCGAATTCTCTGGATCTTTCAGCCACAAATATCCTGGATGGCAGCAGTATACAGAGTAAGTAGAAGGGTTGTGCAGGTATCCTTTGGGACAGTTAAATAAAATAGAATCATGTTGCATTTTCAACCAGTGATTCTTTTCCTTTATTACTTCCAGAGACAAGGTGACTGGGCCTAAGTAATTAGATTATTACCCACCCCCTTTTCTTTTTGGTCAATGACAATTTAAAAAGCTAGTGTTACAGGTAGAAGAATTACCAACGTAATCTGTGTTTTACTTGATGACTTCTCTATGTGTGGTTCATATATTTTCTGTGACAGATGAAGTTAAATTAGTGTTCAGTAGTGTCAGGGCACAAGTAGTGACATCACACCATGTTGACTTCTGAAATATTTGCTATACATGTTACTGTTAAATCTAAATTTAGTTTTTAACCTTAGTAAGTCATTGGTGTGTGTGTGTGAGTGCATGTTTGAGATAAGGGGTCTTATGTAAGCCCTGGCTGGCCTGGAACTTGCTATGTAGACCAAACAAAGTGCTGAGATTAGGAGTGTGCCAACACACCCGGATCTTAGTAAATCATAAAAGTCAAGGGACTTCTTTTATGTGTTTTATGCTTTCTTAAACTAAAGATTAGGCTGAAAAAAGGTCTCAGAATAACAAATATCTACCCCTTGTCTGGAGGGTGTAGCTCAGAGGTAGAACATCTACCCGTAATACACAAGGCCCAGGTTTTGTTCTCCAGAACCACAAAGAAACCCTGGCCCTCTGCTTAAGTGGTTGATATTACATCTAGTTGGCATACCCTTCGTGCTTCTGTATCCATAAAAGCATCTTGCCGAGTGTGAAAACAGAGAATTAGTGGGAAAATGGTCTTCCCTCCAAAATTATTACATGTTAGAGGCCTTTTGATTTGGTCCACTTTGGACATTTTTTTGTTTTGCTTTGTCATTTTGAGACAAGAACCCATTCTGTAACTCAATCATGGCCAAACGCTAGATTTGAATTGATAGCCTTCTGCCTCAGATTCCTAGGAACTTGGATTACAGGGGTACATCACCCATCCATAGCTAGCCCAGCTATCAGCATTACGTCAGATGAAGTCTACACCACAGCAAAAGAATTAAGAATTTTGAATTTTCTTAGTTCTTGTGAGTTTTAATTATTTTTTAGATAAGACTCAAAACTGAGTTGGTTGAATTTTGCCTAGAAAAACATCACCTAACAAGATCACATAGTTCAAGAATTGTCCTTCATTGAGTTATATGCTAGTTTGACCTGTTTATGAAATTCAGCCCCTTTATTTTCTCATCCAGCTTAATTTTGTGTGGTTTTGGTGATAGGGTCTTATATAACTCAGGTAGGCCTTGTGGAGTAGCTGTGTGGTGGAGGAGGATCTTGAGCCTCTGATCTTCCTGCTTCTACTTCCAGGGTGCTGGGATTATCATATGCACCAGGACCGGGGCTCTTGTGGTACTGGGATGGAGCTCAGAACCCTTTGCATTCTAGGCAAGCACTCCATCAACTGCAATATATACCCAACAAACTTCTTTACCTTTAATTTTTTTTTTTTTTGCACAGTTCATTTCCTGTACTTTTGTTTCCAGTAGGTGAGTCAACACAAGATGGCAAATCAGGATCAGGCGAGAAGATCAAGAGACGTGTGAAAACTCCATACTCTCTTAAGCGGTGGCGCCCGTCCACCTGGGTCATCTCCACCGAGCCACTGGACTGTGAGGTCAACAACGGCAGTGACAGGGCTGTCCATTCTAAGTCTAGCACTGCTGTGTACCTCGCAGAGGGAGGCACTGCCACAACCATGGTGTCTAAAGATATAGGAATGAATTGTCTGTGAGATGTTTTCAAGCTTATGGAGCGAATTATTTTTTTTGCATCATTTAAACATGCAGAAGACATTTAAAAAAAAACAAAACTGCTTTAACCTCCTGTCAGCACCCCTTCCCACCCTTGCAGCAAGGACTTGCTTTAAATAGATTTCAGCTATGCAGAAAATTTTAGCTTATGCTTCCATATTTTTCAATTTTGTTTTTTAAGTTTTGCACTTTTGTTTAGTCTCGCTAAAGTTATATTTGTCTGTTATGACCACATTATATGTATGCTTATCAAAAGTGGTCTCAAAATATTTTTTTAAGAAAAAAGCAAAAACAATGTATTTACTGATTATCAGTTTGGACCATTTTCTAAAGGTCATTAAAACAGAAGCAAATTAAGACAGGTTTGACTGCAATGGTGTCTGGTATCCATGTTTTATTTCTGGGCACAAGCTAGTTTTTATGTTAACGTGTTTTTGACCATAATCTGTTGGACATTCTTTTCTCTTGTATTTTATTTGAATGTGCAATAGTCTATAGACCACAAAGAAGCTTTCTTATCTGCTCTCTTCCTAGCAGAGCACACATTCTTCCATTGTTGAAACATTTTCCCCTGTTCTTCGATAATATGAACATTCTCTAGCTTTCTCCTTATGGAGATGCATAGAAGCTATCCAAAGGGCTCCACAAAGGACTTACCAAAACCCTTTTGAAATGCCATTGTCTTCTAACCTTCCAAATGCTAGTGTTTCCTTCCAGGCATTTTAACAAGTGTATCTGGTTCTGATTTTGGAAGTTCATAAGAGAGCGTAGAACAAAACAGAAGAAAGCAAATATTAGCCTTTTCCATTTTATTTTTCTATGTATATGTTCATGTCTGTATTCATTATTTAAGAAATATTTTTTATCAGAAAATGTATAGAGCTAAACCTACATGGAATTTTTAAATGAGTAGCTGGGCAAGATGATTAGTATAGTAACTGACCATCACAAATTAAATTACATTTTCTATTTATAATAACTTCAGAAGTAAGTGGTAGTTGATTTGAATCTATAGTACGATTCATTGTTTCCCAGCATAGCCTATGTGAAAAACGATTCCTCCTCCCATGACCTAAAACACTGTGGAAAGCTCATCCAATCAGCACGCCAGATCCCTGTGGAAGAAAGGCTTGCTGCCAACCTTACCACCAATGAGCAGACTAAGATTGACCCTCTGCCTTTCCTAAGTTTATTTCTTCAATAATCCTGGTTTTGTAGTTCCTCTTTTTGCCAGTTTCACGTGTTCTTTCATTTTTGAGCAGCATTCACTATGTATGTTGTAGTAGAGCATGCTTCTGGTGATGGTGTGCCATGACGACATCACTGTCACAGACTTCTGGTGATGGTGTGCCATGATGACATCACTGTCACAGACTTCTGGTGATGGTGTGACGTCACGCTGCTTTTGCTTCTTTTGTCACTAATGATTTCTGAAACAAGAGTCTCTTTGTCTTTTAATAAAGCACTTTCTGTCAAAAACTTAGGAATTTTTCCTAAATATTGCTTTTTATCAGTTTGCAGACAAATCGTTCTCATGTTTTTTCAGATTCTCAAAATTCTTAATATTCATTATCTGATTATGTTTTTAATTTTAGCAGGGAGATAGATAAAAAGTTAAGTGCAAATCTCCAAAAATTCCTGATTTTGGTTCTCATGTCCTGAACACTGTTTTCTCATCTGTAATCCTCTTTCCTTTCATTTAACTCGTGCACGAGCTTCCTTCAGTTGCCATCTGCCATGCTCTGGTGTCACAACATTTACCGTTTATTCAGCTGACTGGAACTCTCAGTTATTAGGATTAAGATTATCTCACTTGTGCCCAGGATTACTTTCTCACCTTTGTGTTTCATTGACCCCTCTTGTGGTTCAGAGTCTTAATACATGTTTTTGTCTTCTGGCATACAGTTTTTTTTTGTTTTTGTTTTTGTTTTGTTTTTTCCTAATTAGTTACTGTCTTTTGTCTATGTAACAAATAATTTCACTCATTTCTTCTGTCTAAATGGCTTTCAAATGCATTTCAGAATTTTTATTTTTCAGTTGTAGGACAACTTTAAATCAAAATAAATTATATTCCTCCCATCTCCAACTTGAAACATTAAGAATAAATGACCCTCTGAGGTCCAGCTGATCTTTTCCCATCAGAAAAAATTATCTTACATTCTGATATAGTTTGTATTAGGGCCAGTCAGTTGTGAATTTTCCAAGTTCTTAATGTTTAATAATAGTATGCTTTAAAAATTAATATGCCAGATAAAAGAAATCTCTATAGCTTCTCTCTCATGCAAATATATTTAAAACAATTCATTGAACTGCTTGAAGAATAGGAAAGGTAGTAAGTATAGGTCATTTTAATCAATTTGAAATCTGTAATACACAGCATGCAGAAATCCCTGTAATAAATTACTAGTTAGATTTATTTAATTTGATTCTTGAAGCTGAAATGGAATTTACCTCAAAATTTCACACACAAAAATTAATTTTAGGCCATTTGAATAAAAATCGATTTAAAAAGATTTCTCTGGACAGTAATATAATTTTAAAAACATCATAATAGGGCATCAGATATGATGTTAGTTCCCTTAAGAAAATATGAGTTGCAGGGCTGGAGAGATGGCATCACAGTAACAGTGCTTCCTGTGCTTACAGCAGACCCAAGTTCAGTTCCCAGCAGCTACATACATGGCAGCTTACAACTTCCACAGAATCCAATTCCCTTTCTGGGCCTCCACTGACATGCACATAACACCCCATCCCATACAACACACACATACACATAACTATAAAGACAAAAGTAAATCTTAAAATACTAGTTATATGCCAGAGCTAAGTAATAGAAAGAACTTGATTTGAATTCTGAATAGAATAAAATTATTTAAATAAAAATCCTAATTTAAGTGTATAATTTTAAAAACTCTGCTACTGTAGATGTTTGTGAAGACATGCTAAAAACTGGCATTACATACACTTATTTTTCATCCTCAGAGCAACAATATTATAATTAATATTTATATTTACAAATGAGGAAATAAAAATTAAGAGGAAATTTGTCTAAGTTTCATACCCAGACACACTGGGTATTTCACCCTGGGTCTGTCTCTCCATGTGTCTTTTATGCACAACACACGGTCTACATTCTTTCTGAACTGATGTACAGTGTCCTGACATACTGTACTCCAGCAGATGTGTGGTTTGTGTGTAAGCCAAAATGGTACCTTAATGATCTTAAGTTAGGTAAACATAAAGGTCCATAATCATTATTGCTTTAAAACAGTTACTAATTCAATACAAAATTCAGCCTACATTTTAAAAGCTGTTTTATCTGTCTCCAAGTATTTTTACATTGCAGAGTGAAAGGCAAAGTAAATGCTAAGAAAAAAGTGAAGGGGGCAAAGTGAGCAGGGGCTCCTTAACTGATCCCATACCTCACTTGGGAAAAAGAGTTGCATGTAAACTCGCAGTCTTCTCAATCCTTTGACTTCCGTCTTTAAAATGTCAGCTTTACCAATGTCAGAAAAATTGTTAATCCAGAGAACTAAATCTGTACAAAGAATACGAGGTCAATCCCCTCTTTATAAAGCAGGCTAGTATAGGCTTCTGTGCGTGTGTGTACTTGTTCCAGAGCCTGTATGTTGGTTCTGAATGAGAACATAAGGAGCACTCCCATCAGTGGGAATTACAGATTTCTTTAAAATATTTCCAAGTTTGACTTCTGAATCCCAAAGAACGCCTGATATGGTACAGCTATCACATTGTACTTTTACTCTCTGTTAATTAGTCATTTAAAATAGAAAAAAAAATCATAAATGTTGTTTCCTCTTACCATGTTTGTGGACATAAATATTTCATTGGGAGTCACTTTTAGAATTTGATATTGTATTATATCACATTTTATAAACCTATGTTGAGCTTAGTACCAGTCATGTATATGTTATTACATAACTATCCACAGATTTTTAAAAATATATAATTACCTATATCCTTAACTTCTTAAAAGATTCTGCACACATTCTAATTCTACTGTTCTAGACTAGTCATTCTAGGAAGTGTGTAACATTCCCTCACAGGCCCTAGGAATCTCTTTTAGGCTATGATAATTTTAAATACTCACACCCTTGAGTAGCAGTGGGCTATGGTGTATTTTGTTCTTTGGATTTTTTTTCCCAGAAGATAAAGTTGCATTTTAACTTTTTTTTTTAGATCATGATCTATGCAAACTTCATCCAAAAAATACCTTACATGACCCCTCCCTTACTGTGCTCCTTGATTATATCAGTCTAGTCAGTGACTTCCTAGGCTACTTGACAAAGGTTATTATCAAAAAAGGCTTTTCTGTAAGTGTCCACATTAACACAGAGGAAATCCCCATGTGCCCAAAGAGGTGGTAACACCCACCTGTTCCTGTCTTTAAGTCTCTCATGATTTATACCGCCTGTCCCTCCACTATCTGACTTGCAGTCATGTGTCAGGAAAGTCTTTTCATACCTGTTCTATCTCTCTTGTTTGGCTTAAGGTCTGTTTCACATACCTAGTAAGGAGAAGATATGGCTATCCTCTCTAACACTCTTCAGTCAGCTTCAGGCTTCTCAACACCAGTTCATCAATAAAATTGTTCCAGTTCCTTTAGGGTTTTTTCTTTTCAAATCTATTTTAATTACTTTATTTATATTTAAAAGCACTAAAACTCTGTTATATCCAAATTAATTACTCCAGTTAATTTATAGCACAGTAGTCTGATAGAATTGAAAATAAAGCTGTTACCGTTGGATTTGATCATCAAACCACCTGAAAATCAGCACCTAATTTTTGTATTATCTAACATTTTTCTATTAAAGTATGTTTTATGATTTTTATATCTGTACAGATATAACTAAAAAGACATGCATACATAATTGTGTATTTTTTTCCATTAAAGTCTAACCTATGTTACAGTATAATATTAGTATTATATGTTTGGGTATTATGATTGAACCACAACAAATATTATAAATTTCTCTTTATCAAATACTGTATTAAACACTAAATGCAAAACTAATTTTCAAAAGTAGACCCTATAAAAATCAGGTATTCATGAATGTTTTTGTATTTTTGTAGACCACTTTTGAAATGCTTATCATTGTTTTTGCAGCATAGACTGGATTAAAACAATTTTTATTTTAACTTTCAAGTGATTAAAGCTAGGTGTTTGCATAGAAAGGAAATCCTTAAAAATTTATCCCACGGCATATAAATTTTGAGAAGCTATACTTAATGTTAAGATTATGCCCCCAAATAAATCTATTGAGTCTTTTTAAAATTTTCACTTTTGTTATTACTGATGTTTGTGGTGTTTCTAATGATCATTGTAAACGTACACACTCACTTGTCAAATGTAGTTTGCAGCCACATTAAAATCTGGAGGAGAAAGAATCTTTACAGCTGTATTGCTTTATTAGGGTGTCTAGTTTGTAACTGAATTTAAAAAAAAAATTGACTGTACTTGAATTTACAACTTGACTGTTCTTTCTTTTTAAAATGCTTTTCCCCCATTTAATTTGTATTTTAAATTCCAGAAACATCTTCATGGTTTGGAATCACTTTTAGACATAGTATTACTTAAAAACTCAGGGCCCCTTTCATCTGTTTGTACACTGAAAGAGTTCAGTTGCTAACAAACAATTAGATCTAGTTGAATATTTCAAAGTATTTGTTGCATAGTAATGTTTCATCATATTGTTTGGCTTAATTCACATCAACATGATGTTTGATTTTATTAATCATAAAACTTGCCCAGTTCTGTAATTACTGAATAAAAGGAATGACTCAACTAATTGGCCACATGTTACAGCAGATTTAAGCCTTGGAGTTGAAGCACTGGCTTAAACACTTTCTGTTCTTGGTTCTGTGGATATACATGATGGGGCAAATGTTTCATTCTGTTTTGTTTTTTAATAACAAGATTAGGAAAGATAATTCTGAGATAGAATTTTCTTACAGGATAATTAGCATTATAAGACTTTATAAAAGTGATCTGACGGCTCTAGCCTTGGTGACAGCTTGGTGGCTTTAAGAAGGTGAGCTATGGTGACCAGCTTTTCACATTGTCAGAGCCAAACAGTTGTTCTTTGAGTCCACAAACTCAAATTCTAATTGGTCTGCTGTATATTTAAATCTTTGCAGTTAGTTTTTTGTAATCAGTCTCTTGTCTCAGGCTCCCTGCCTTGTTATCAGTCTTAGCATATAAAAGAAACATTTGTAAAGATGTATAAGAATAAGAAAACTAATGACTAAAAAATGCAATTCAAAGCAATTAGGTTTCAATTTAATATTGAGTTGCTTTACTTCTGTGGCTTTTATTCTTCTTGTAATAGTTATTTATTTAAGCAATGTTGTATGCCTTGTCTTCATTTCTATAGAGATTGTATTGTATGTGTTTGTGTAAGCTGGAATCATCCTTGATTTTCTGTTGCTAATTTTTCAAATCAATTTACATAGATAACTATAAAATACACTAACTCTTAGGGTGTTAATAGCTGAAACATGGAGATGTGTAGCTGCCATGCTTTTTCTGAGTGGACAGGCGAAACACAAGCTACCAAGTCTTGATTTCTGAGGATGCTTTTTAGGAGAAGAAAGGCTGACAATACTAGCACTTCCTCAGAACGCTCCTTGTTAACGGGTATCTTTTGTTGGTGTGTTTTGCTCTTACCTTACAGATAGAATATCGTGTGTGACTTTATGAATAATTACTTTCAATCATTTTGCTTTTGTGTAAGCCATCTGAGACTTGCTACTATGCTGTGTAAGTTGTGTGATGGAGCAGCGTGAGTATGAAATAAAGCGGATCACTTTCCTTTTGTATTATCTATGGATGCCACTATGAACGCTGACATTAAGCCACTAAAGAGTTTTCTATGAATAAGTGTAAGTAAATGCTTTGATATATAGAAACCTAAATAAAAAGATTGTATTGAGACAGAGACATTGGCAAAGGAAGTTTTAAGGCAGTTCTTTAGGTTTAAAAGGCTTGCTGTAAAATGGTGCATTATTCCATTTATTAAAGATCATATTAATGACAACAGTAAGTGTATTTTTTTATTTTATGAAGTCTCCAGAAATGGTTACTGCTAATATGATATTGTAGAGACTTTGCAATAGGGTCAGTACATGCTGACTCTAACAAGACTTTTATAACTTAGTGTGATACTAAAAAAAAAAAACAAAGTCAACTGCGATCAGAATAATGGTTGCTGCTCTCTAGCCACTTACAACACACCTAACACCGTGTTACTCATTTTACACACAGTTGACAGTTTTCACCACTGCTTTACAAACGTGTTCTCTGTCTTTTATAAGGGAAGAAATAGAAGGTCAGGAAATTTAAATACTTTCTTCAAGCCACAGAGCCAGTCAGTGATTAATAAGATCCCGGTAATGTATTTTATGCTTCTCTTTGAACCACAGCTTTTAAGCTTTGCTTGTGGCAAGGAAAACTCATCAACAGAGATAAAATGTGCTCAGTGGTTATAGTGGCCAAGACCAAATTAAAGTGACTGGAGGGTGCCCAGAGCTGCTGGGGCTCACCTCCTCCTGCTCACCTGATGCCTAAGTTGCTGAGTAATGATTTTGGTTAGATCCTTATATTTTAGGAGATTTCTTCTTCCTCTTACACTGTCTTTCTACATTGCCCTGCTTTCTGCCTCCAGTGTAGCTGGTTCTGCAAACTTCTACTACCATAACAGCTTGAACACTTGCTTAAAATCGAACATGTGTTTGGAGATCATCTGTGTAGATGAATTCACTGTGTTGGCTAGGTGTCCTGCAGTGGAACCCTTTATCAGTATACAGGGCAAGCATATTCAAAGTGTTCTTTGACCCCACAACTGCCGGGTGCTGAAGAAAGAAACGCAACCTGTTCCCATAGACTCTGTTGTCACCTGAAGTGATACTTAGGGGTCAGAGATGTAGGGTGTCTTTCTTCTTTTTGGCTCTAGTCTGATACCCAGGGTACTACTATGGTTCTGCAGAGCCTTCTGTGTAGTGTTTAAGATGATAGCTGCATTTCCTTAGAGGAAGTGTGGTAACTTGGGGAAAGCATGTAATAATGACCCATTGAACCTTTTTAAAATTGTTTACTTATTTTTATTTTATGTGCATTGGTGTTTTGCTTGCATGTATGTCTGTGTGAGAGTGTTGGATCCTCTGGAACTGGAGTTGTAAGCTCCCAAATGGGTGCTGGGGAATTGAACCTGGATCCTGTGGAAGGGCAGCCAGTGCTCGTAGCTGCTGAGCCATCTCTCAACCCCTCCCCCCTCGAGCCTTTTAGTGACTTACCAAAAGTAAAATTATGCCTATCTGGTCTGTCTCCCCAGTTTATACTCCTTTCTGCAAAGAGCTGCCTTTAGCCAGTGATTAATGCTCTCTCTGTTCTATAATGGTTTTTTAGATTAAAGACCAAATCCTCCATTCATTTTACTAGTATAATTTATTTTTCAAGATCGAAAAGATGAACTGAGAGATAACACACAGTATGCTATAGCTCCTTCTCCCGGAGGAGAGAGCCACAGTGGAGTGTGACTTTTCCTAGGGAGACACATGGGAGTGCTTGCTTGCACTGACCAGAGAAGCAGGTCTGTCCAAGTGCAGCCTGGGAAACCAATGAGGAAACCAGTGAGTTCCTTGGCATTGCACATGCAGGAGTATGGGCGGCTCGGAAGCCAAAGACAGCTAGGAGAACTGCATCACTGGAGGACCCTCAGTAACCTGAGAGCGCCTGCAGAGGGAGGCAAGAGTGCTGAGTGGGATCCCAGCCTCCTCAGTATCTACCATCAGCAGTATCTACCATAGACTTTGCCGTAGACTTAGCTATCAGTGTGCTGCTTTATTCATTGCCATGGCAGAAGGATGAAGGTCACCATTGAAATCTCTGCTTCATGCCGTAGTTATGTCACAAGAGGAAGAAAAGACTGTATACACAGCAACAAAATATAGTTACATCCAAACAAGGAGATAACTAAAACACCCAGATAAGTGGTGAACGCTGTTCTTGGGATATGTTTGAAAAACCAGGGAAGATTTCAGCTGCAGAAATGATCATCGGAAAGAAGCAGTGAAAATGCACTGCAAATGAAGCAGTATGTTAGGTAAATCCACGCTTTTGAAAACCAGTTCCATGTGTTTACACACATTTTAATAGGAGATAAGGAGAAAACCTTTCTGAGGAAGAAAGGGGCCCTAGATTGGAGTATTGTATAAGAATTTGGAGTAACAGGTATGTAAAGCAGATCAGGAAGAATGACAGTCCTGGAGGCATGAGAAACACCAAGTGTAGTTTCCATTAGGACCACCGGGTCCCTTTAAAGGAACATTAAGAAAAACATGGAAGCCAGGTGTTGGTGGTGCATGTCTTTAATCCCAGCACTCGGGAGGCAAAGGCAGTATTTCTTGGGTTTGAGCCTAGCCTGGTCTACAGAGAGCTAGTTGCAGGACAGCCAGGGCACACAGACACCCTGTCTACAAAATAAAACAGCAAAGAGAAGGGGGCTGGAAAGGTAGGCTCAGTGTTTAAGAACATTGCTGTTGCAGAAAAACCAAGTTGGGTTCCCAGTACTCACATCAGGTGGTTCACAGACGTCTGAAACTCCAGATCCAGGGGATCTGAAGCCTTTGGCCTTTGAGGACACCTGCACACACATGTACATTGTCACACCAGTGGGACTTCTATAAATAATAAGAATAAATTTTTTTTAGAGTACATGTCTTTAATCAGTAGGCAGAGGCAAGCAGATCTTTGAGTTCGAGTCCGGCCTGGTCTAGAAGGAGTTCTAGGGCTACACAGAGAAATCTTGTCTTTAGAAAACAAAACAAATGAAGACACCTAATATTAGCTTCTGGCTTAAACACACAGCAAAAAGTAGGATTGAGTACATTAAATGGAAGGACAGAGACAGAATGAGATGCTGACAAAGCTGTCCCAGGAGGGCAAGCATGCAAGTCGGGACTCAACCTGGAGTCAGTGAAAGAATGTAATGAGCAAGTGTCAAAGCAGTTAACTGTACTGGCAGTATAAAGAATGGGCTGAGAGGAAGGGAGCCGTGAGGAGTCACGAGGAGTCACGGAGACAGGCGCTGGCAAGAGATAATGAGAACTTGCACAGAGGTGAGTCAGAGAGGAAGGGAGGCGCATCAAATCAGAGACCCAGTGTCTGGACTCTGATTAGGCCAGGGAAAGGTTGTCCCTCACAAGGGTGAGAAGAGTCTCGGGATGTTCAGGTGACAGAGTACCTTTAGAAGTTTGGGTGTATTATATCCTGTTATTAAATCACGTTCACACTTTTAGTTCCAAACACATATGCAGTCCCTGTTCACCTGTTATTTCTGTAGAAACGCTTCAAGAATGGGGCTTTCTTGAGTAAGCCAAAGGGAAAGTCAGCTTGTTTTGAGAAGGTCCATTATTTTTAGATGAATGCCTTGATAGGTTAGCTTATTTCACATAGTACGTTAAGACATTGGGAGAGGGCAACTCCATTCTTGCCCTGTTTTTAAAAAATAAAAAAATAAAAAAAAAAAAAATAAAATCCAGCGAACCGGCGGTGGCACAGCCCGTAAGGCGTCCGCCTGCAGAGGGCACGGGCCCTCTGTGCTCTCTCTCTGACGGGGGGTGGGGGGGTGGGGGTGGGGGTTCGAATCCCGCTCACTCCCGCTCGTCTCCTCCCGCGTCTCATGGGGAAAAAAAAATCAAGAACACCCTTAAGTTGAGAATGGTGTCACATGACAACAACCTCAACCCTCAGGATCCTGAAATAGGACTCTCAAAACTTCAAGGCCCAGGTAGGCTGGAGAGATGGCCCAGCAGTTAAGAGCACTGGCTACTTTTCCAGAGGTCCTAAGTTCAATTCCCAGCACCCACATGCAGCTCACAACTGTCGGCAACTCCTGTTCCAGGAAATCTGACACCCTCACACAGACATACAGGCAAAACACCAAAGCACATAAAATAAGAATGAATAAATTATATATATATATAAAAATTCAAGGCCAGCAGCCAGGGCTGCATGGCAAAACTGTGTTAAAACTAAACAAAACAAACAAAACAAAAATGCCAACTGGTAGTGGTAAAAGGCCAGTCTGTGAGTTTGAGGCCAGCCTGTTCTACAGAATGAGTTTCAGGATAGCCGGACTCCTACACAAAGAAATAATCCTGTCTTTAAAAAAAAAAGGGGGGGGGGCTGACTGTGCTGACCTGTGTTTGATCCCCAGCGCCCATGGTAGGAAAGAATTGACTCCCATGTTGACTCCAATGTCCCCATGTACATTGTATTGTGAGCCACCACCACTTTTTTTTTTTTTTTTTTAATTTGAAAGTGGGTCAGATTGGCATCTTAAAAAGAGCAGCAAAGCTTGGCATATGTGACTCTGTTGTAGAGGAGCCCTTTGTGTCCTGGAGACCAAAGAGGATTAAGGCAAAGACAATTGCCCTGAAATAGAGATAGTGTCATCCAGCTTCCCACCCTGACTTCTCTTCCTGCCCTCCCTTTTAACCAGGAAGGGGAAAAGTCTATTGAGGAAAACAAACAGCTTTTGTCTGTATGCTTGTGTGGTATAGTGTGTGTGTGTGTGTGTGTGTGTGTGTGTGTGTGTGTGTAAATGAAACACAGGTCAAGTTTTCCTTTCTTTTTAGTAGCATTTAAATCAGTTTTTTATGTATAATGTCATGGAAGATATGCTTCAGTTCCTAAGGGGGAAAAGATTTAAGGAAATACATTATTATCTTTAGAAATCACGGAGAACTTCAAAAATACCCAGGTCTGGGGACAACATACATGTAGTATACAGACATATATGCAGGTAAAACAGCCATACACATAAAATAAATCTTTTTTTAAAAAAAATCATGTCTTTTCACTTCTAGGAAAGTAATTTAAAAAAAAAAAATGGCTATGGTGGTTGCAGGTCTACAATCCTAACACTTGGGAGACTGAAACAAGTTTGGGATAGTCTAGAAAATTTAGTAAGAACTCTTAAAGGAGATTTGCTCTTAAAACACCAGATTAAAGCCCAAAGAAACTAGATTCACTTCAGGAAGGACAAACTGACCATAATATCAAAACAAGAGATGTCTTCAGGGTAATGGGAGGCCAGCACATACCTCATCTGTTATGAACCTGTGAAGAAACCGATACACATGAAAAAAGGTCAGGCTTTTAGCATCTGAGTGACTTGTGTACTTACCTCTTCCACAGCTCACTGAATAGGTGCTGGTAGAGACACTTGGTTTTTTTGAAACATCACCTTAGTGAAAACCTACAGTGTCCACAGTGGAGGAAAACAAAGATACAAGATAAGATTAACATTTTTGGAAGAGCTAAGATGAGCATGAGGCTCTGGGCTCAGCTCCCAGTACCACAGAGGGGAAAGTAAACAGCTTATGCGTCTGTCTCCTTAGCTACTCCTCAGCTGTTCTGAAGACTCGACTGTGAGAGTTGGTCTTCCCTCCAAGCAGTCTGTCTGTCAGTGATCATAGCAGACCACCAGGCTCACGATCTTTAACCTGGACGTCTAATTTATCCACCTGTGGTAGCCACACTCACTTCCAGTTTAGCCTTCCTTCAGCACTCCTGTGGAGTTTTGGTGGGTTGGTTGATTGGTTTTTAAGACAGGGTTTCTCTATAGCCCATACTGTCCTGGAACTTACTCTGTAGATCAGACTGGCCTTGAACTCCCAGCAATACTCCTTCCTCTGCCTCCCAAATTCTGGGATTAAAAGCACACACCACTACCCACTTCCTTACAGGACCTACTATCCTGTGGGCAGGAGAGTCCCATCAGTTTTCTATATCTAAAATAACATTGTCTAATTGACTGCTCTGCTAATGCCAAGTGCTGTTCTTTTTCACTTTTAAACTGTTTTTATTTAGCCTCTGTTAATCTGGCTTCTTGGTCTGGAGATAGAGGTCAATGATGGAACTTGCCTGTCAGGTTGGATCCCCAGTACTACCTAAATGTATACACACATACATATGTAAGTCATTCATCTCAGCCCTTCTAAATTACTCTAGGTTCTTGAAAGCTACGTAACCACTACAGGTCATTTGGGAATTAGGATGTGTGCCACTCTTTTTTGGAGTTCAGTTGGACAGAATGATCAGCAGTTAAGGAAAGTATGGCTGTAATATTCGCACACACACACACACACACACACACACACACGCACAGGTGCACATAGCCTGCACCCAGCACCATGGCTTTTAAGAAGAGTAAATCTGGATTTTCAGATATTGCAAATGCCTTTATTTTGCATTTATTGTTATCATTTTTACTTTTTGTCATTATATTTAGTAAAATGAGAGATGATGCAAAGTCATCAACCTTTACAGATCTCCCATGAATGTAGGTAGGGAGAGGAGGTTCTTCATTTGACAAGGAGATTGTCAGCCTTAACAGAGGTCACTTGCAACTTTATCATCGGGGCAACAACCAGTGGTGATCCACAGGACCAGACGTCATTCCTGAGATAATTTTACAAAGTGTCCCCAGTAGTTACCCTCTAGGTCATGTTAATGGAACAATAGCAGCAAGTCTGTGTGCTGCGTAACCACTAGGCGGCGCTGCTAGTCCGTGCTCTAATTGCTGGAGTACTTCCTTTTCAAAGACCATCTCTTGTTAAATTTTGTTTGTAATGGTTTTTTTATTACATTTATTTATTGCAAGTGTGCATGTGCATTCAAGCACACAAGTGCCATGGCTAAATATGGAAGTCAAAGGACAACTTGTGTGAGTTTCTTCTCTCCGTCTACCATGTGGGCCCCAGGGATCAAACACACAATTGGATACAAGTACCTTTTTCCCCCTGAGCCATCTTACTAGTAGTCCTGAAATGCCTTTTTGATTATCAATATCCAGCTATCAGGGCAAGCCCTGTGAGCACAGTGTAAGTTTAGGTCTAGTTACAAGGTCTGAACAAGGTGGAAAGCCTACAGACTGGTCCTTTCCAGGAGAACATAGCTAAACCCAGACTTTAGCATGATCATAGGCTTCACTTGGATTATACAGGGAAATGCAAATTACACTTGATTTATTTTTGTGTGTGGATGTGTGTGTGTGTGTAATCTCTGTGTGAGGAGGAGCATGTGGGTGCTTTGTCACATGAGTGAAGTACAGGAGACAACCTTGGGTATCAGACCTTACCTTCCAACTTCAATGCAAGGTCTCTCTTGTGTATACCTTTGCTGCATACTCCAGACTAGATGGCCTATGGACTTCTGGGAATTCTATCTCTGCCTTCCATTTTACTTTAGGCATACTAAAATTACACAGAGACATGGACCACTGAGTCTGGCTTTTACATCAGTTCCAGGGACCAGAACTTGGGTCATTAGGCTTGCACAATAAGCATTTTGACCAGCAGAGCCATCTCCCCAACCCATAATTTACTAAGACATCAGAAAAAGCCTTTCATGGAATCCTAGCATTTGGTAGAATTCTATCAAACATTATTCAAATTCTTTGCAAATATTTTATAAGAAAAGTTGGATTTTAGAGGTTTTTTTTTTTTTTATTTTTAAATTGACTGGCTTTCTCAATATTTAATTTTTTGAAGAAGTGGTTTCTGGTTACTGTAGTATTTTTTCCTGCTTAAGATTTCTACCTTATTCCCAGCACTTGGGAGGCAGAGGCAGGCAGATTTCTGAGTTAGAGGCCAGCCTGGTCTACAGAGTGAGTTCCAGGACAGCCAAGGCTACACAGAGAAACCCTGTCTCAAAAAAATTAAAAAAAAAAATTTCTACCTTATGAGATTCCACTTCATACCAGTCAGAATGGCCAAGATCAAAAACTCAGGTGATAGTAGATGCTGGCAAGGATGTGGAGAAAGAGGAACACTTCTCCATTGTTGGTGGGATTGCAAGCTGGTACAACCACTCTGGAAATCAGTCTGGCGGTTCCTCAGAAAATTGGACATAGCATTACCTGAGGATCCAGCTATACCACTCCTGGGCATATACCCAGAAGATGCTCCAACATATAACAAGGACACATGCTCCACTATGTTCATAGCAGCCTTATTTATAATAGCCAGAAGCTGGAAAGAACCCAGATGTCCTTCAACAGAGGAATGAATACAGAAAATGTGGTACATTTACACAATGGAATATTACTCAGCTATTAAAAACAATGAATTCTAGAAATTCTTAGGTAAATGGATAGAACTAGAAAATATTCTGAGTGAATTAACCCAATCACAAAAGAACACTCATGGCATGCACTCACTGATAATTGGATATCAGCCCAAAAGCTCGCAATATCCAAGATACAACCCACAGACCACATTAAGCTCATGAACAAGGAAGACCAAAGTGTGGGTGCTTTGGCCCTTCTTAGAAGGGGTAACTAAATGTTCATGGGAGCAAATATGGAGATAAAGCATGGGACAGAGACTGAAGGAGGGGCCATCTGGAGGCCACTCTACCTGGGTATCCATCCCATGTGCAGTCACCAAACGTAGATGCTGATGTGGATGTCAGGAAGTGCATGCTGACAAGAGCCTGATATAGCTGTTTTCTTAGAGGTCTGCCAGAGCCTGACATATACAGAGGTGGATTCTCACAGCTAACCATTGAGCTGATTATGGGTTTCCCAATGGAGGAGTTAGAGAGAAGACTGAAGGAGCTGAAAGGATTTGAGGCCCCATGAGGAGAGCAACAATACCAACCAACCAGAGCATCCAGGGTCTAAACCACCAGCCTGGGAGCACATAGGGAGGGACCCATGGCTCCAGCTGTATATGTAGGGGAGGATGACAGTGTCAGGCATAGGTGGGAGAGAAAGTCCTTGGTCCAGTGAAGGCTGGACACCCCGTGTGAGGGAAATCATGGGTGGGGAGGTGGGAGTGCTTCCTCATAGAAGCAGGAGGAGGAGGGATGGGATAGGGAGCTGGTGGGGGTGGTGAAGGGGATTACATCTGAAATGTAAATAAAATATCCAATAAAAAAATTTTTTTAAAGTCTCTACCTTAAGGGCCTGGCATGGTGGAACACAGTTTTTGTCTCAGCAGAGGCAGAGGGTAAAGGATCTCTGTGAGTTCCAGGCCAGCCTGATCTACAGAGCAAATTTTAGGATAGCCAGGACTATACAGAAAGATTCTGTCTCAAACATTTCTTTTATTTCTACATTAAAATTACATATGCACCAACATTAAGAATAGGATTGGGCAGGTAGCTCATGCCATATAAGAATGAAAACCCGAATCCCCAGAACCCACATAAAAAAGCTGGATGTGATGGTGTGCCCTTGTAATCACAGCTGGGGAGGCACAGACAAGAAATTCCTTGGCGTTTGCTGGCCAGCCAGCCTTGCTAGCCAACAGGACAACCAACCAGCCAATGAGAGACCTTTCCTGAAAAAGTAAGGTGGGCCATGACTCAGTTGGTAAGGGAGACTGAGGACACTCTGACAGCCCGAGTCAGAGCCCTGGGATCCTCATGGTGGAGGAAAGACCCCTAACAGTTCTCCTTCCATCCACATGCTCACCATAGCATATTTACACCTCTGTCTCCCCACCCAGACACATTCAAATACATTTAAAGCAAAAAATATACATACATACATACATACACACATACATATATTACATACGTACAGCCACATATAAAAACCAGGTGGATGACTCTGGAAGGGTGACGCCCAAGGTTGTTCCAGCCTCCATAGGCATGAACATCCAACATGCACTTATACCTGTACACACCCTAACATACACCACTGAATAGTCATTAGCCAGCCTCCTAGCTCTACAACAGAATACTTGATGCAATTAGTTTATAAAGAGATAGGGCTCCCGCTAAGCCAGGACACCGTTTGTGGCTGGCTCAGCAAGTAGTGACTTCTGACCTACAAAGAGAACTTCCCAAGGGATTTACAAGGAACTGTTTTCTATTTCCCAATCCAAAGCAGATTTGAAGAGTTCATACAGGACACCAGAACCAGGCAGGGCTCTTCATTTCAGCTTGGGTGGAATTCTTAGAATTTTAGCGAATCAGGTTTGTTCTAGAATTCCCCCCTTAATTGCTTTCGACTTTCTGTGTCATTTGTGTATGTGACACATAAGCGTGAACACTTTGGTGTCTGTTCTCTAGGAAGAGACCAGTGTGATGAGCACACCAGTGAACTGGCCAGCTGTGTTTTATTTGGTCTGAAAAATATCTGAAATTTGTTTTTATATGAATGCCTCTTGTGTGGGGCCTGGACTTTTTCCCAAACCCAGTAACTCTCTTGTGTTACACTCTAAAAGATGTATTCGTTTGTGTTACTTCCAAATCTTTGTAATCTTTTAGTTTGTACCTGCTCCAAAACCTTTTTTTTTTCCCCAGACATAACATGAATACAAAGCCTGGAGGAAATGCCTGGCATTTTACACACACTGGAGAGGAGAGCTAGCCACCTACTTTGAAGCAAGGACAGCTTGCTTGCTCTCCAGCCCTTCTGCTCTCCCATAGGATGCTACTGTTATCTACTTTTCTCTTCTTCTCGGTGTTCTCTGAAACCGACATGTGAACAGGAAGCAGTACTCATTCACGAGCGAGTATTAACCAGTCAAAACCAAACCAACACAGCTGTATTATCCTGTCCCCCAATGGGTTACCTTAAACCAAAAAATAAATACTCAGGGCTGGAGATGGAGCTGAGATGCTGAGTGTCTGTCCAGGAGGCCCAGACTTCACAGTCATTTCTAGCACCAAAAACAAGTATCAAGAAATACTCCATTCATGAGTGAGCCTCACCAAGCAGGTGAGACTCAAAAATCAGCACGTTTGAGCTTGGGCAGGAGGTGCTGGGGGCAGGGTGACAGCAGACAACACACCTTTAATCCTGGCATTTGGGAGGCAGAGATATGAGGATCTCTGAGCTCAAGAGCAACCTGGTAGTGAGTTGCAGGATAGCAAGGGTGACTACATTGTGAGAGTCTACCTTAAAAAAAAAAAAAAAAGCCAACCATTTGCAAACTCCACCTGGTTTCTATAGAAGTTTCTCCAAAGCATTAAAAACCACAGTCGGAGGAAACAATCAAGAAAAACAGAAAGGGAAGGTCACTCTGGAGAGAGGCAGATGAGACAAAGGTTTCAAGTCATCGTTTCAGAGATCACAGAGAGAGGAGTCTTTTTATTGATTGATTGTGTATAAGCACACTGTCCTTGAAACACCAGAAGAGGGCATCAGACCCCATTACAGATGGTTGTGAGCCACCATGTGATTGCTGGGAATTGAACTCATGACCTTTGGAAGAGCAGCAAGTGCTCTTAACCGTTGAGCCATCTCTCCAGCCCCGAGGAGTCTTTCAAAACCCTGGCTTTACCACAAACTGAGCCAAAGCAGTGTAGACTGTGCCGCTGGCCTCCCAGGCCTCCTTCACCTCCACAGGCAAGACTCAGCTTAGGTGCTCTTGCCCAGTTTCTTTTGTTTGTTTGTTTGTTTGTTTTTTTTTTTTTCAAGACAGGGTTTCTCTTGACCTGGAACTCACTCTGTAGAGCAGGCTGGCCTCGAACTCAGAAATCTGCCTGCCTCTGCCTCCCAAGTGCTGGGATTAAAGGCGTGCGTGCGCCACCACTGCCCGGCTTCTTGCCCAGTTTCTATCTGATTATATCTCTCTGCTGTTTAATCTTGTAGTTGCCTCTGCAAAAAAGAAAAGAAAAGAAAAGAAAAGAAAAGAAAGAAAGAAAGAAAGAAAGAAAGAAAAAAGAAAAAAGAAAAAAAGAAAAAAGAAAAAGAAAAAGAAAAAGAAAAAGAAAAAAACACTGATGATAGGCTATTTTCAAAATTAGGGGAAAATCCCCCACAGGCTTTGTTTTTCTTCTCCGAGCTCTGAAATCCTTCCGATTAACCTCATTCTCACACAGGGTCTTTCGAGACTGAAGACTGAGGGCTTCCAAAGTGTGTCTCACACTATAAAGCATCCAGGTGTGCCGCTTTAAATATATCTGCTACCGAAAAAAGCTGGCTTTATACAGAGACACCGACTATTCACCAATACTTCTTTTTTTAATGGGCTCTCTTCTCTGGTACAAATAGTCTTTTCCATTAGGGCATTTATCATGCAAATAAGCATGTTCAAGTATACTGTGAGGGGGGGAGAAGAAAACTGAGCAATACAGGGATGTGACTGACAGCTGCCAACTTCATAGAAAACAACAGCACACCATATACCAGGTAATGCCACTCCACCATGTACCAGGTAATGCCACTCCACCATATACCAGGTAATGCCACTCCACCATATACCAGGTAATGCCACTCCACCATATACCAGGTAATGCCACTCCACCATGTGCCAGGTAATGCCACTCTACCATGTGCCAGGTAATGCCACTCCATCATATACCAGGTAATGCCACTCCACCATATACCAGGTAATGCCACTCCACCATGTGCCAGGTAATGCCACTCCACCTGCCTGTGGCTTTTTTCTTCTCCTTCTCTTTTTTTTTTTTTTTTTTTTTTCTTTTTCTTTTCTGAGACAGGGTTTCTCTGTGTCACCTCTGGCTGTCATGGAATTCACTTTATAAACCAGGCTGGCCTTGAACATAGAGATGTGACTGCCTCTGCCTCCTGAATGCTGGAATTAAAGGCTGGATCTACCTTGGCCCCTGCATCTTTCTTAATAAATCCCCGTGCAGCAGTAAAACATAAATGGCCTCATTTGTGACCCTCTGCAGCCTGTTGAATACCTCTCCAGATAGAGAGCAGGAAAACAGAAAGGAAATTAACTGTGCCTCTTAAATGGGGAAACAGACATTTTAACATCATTTTCCTTCATGCCCCAGAACTTGGACTTTGACATCTCAGAAAGAGAGAGACAGATAGAATATGAATTGGAGACAAATTAGAACTTGGAAAGTGAAAACGCCACCTGGAATTCATAAAGCTCAGAACTCCTGATCCCCTCTGATCCCCAGAGCAGTTGAAGTTTGTTGTTACCCAGAGGTTTGAGAGCTAAAACATAGGGAACTTATTGTCCTGAGCACATAGCAGGCTACCGTCACAAGGTAAACGAAGGGGTGGGGTTGAGCAGGCTGCCAAGTTGATAGAAAACACACCAGACTTTCCCCTGGGGACTCATGGCAGGACCCAAGCTCCCACCCTGCCATGGCTCCACATCCGTGTCTGGCGAGCGCCGGAACCTACATTTCTGAGATGTGTGGCTTATTTCAGAGGTAATAGTGTTCCTCCCACACCACTACCTCAAGCCCAAAGCTCTCACACATGCTATGTTCTAACCCTAAACTATATCTTAGTCTGGGGCATTTTTAAATTGCAGATTGGTGGTTGTGGTTTAGGTTAAACCTTGACTTTGTTGCCATATTCAGGGTATGTTTGCCTTTAAAAAAAAGAAAGAAAGAAAAGGAAATAAATTTGTCTGGCCTTGCATCTTGTATAAATAGTTTTTACCAGCTAAAACCAGCTCCGTTGTTCATTTATTAACATGTATGTATGTATGTATGTATGTATCTCTACATATGTATGTATCTCTATGTATGTATGTATGTCTATGTATATATGTATGTATCTCTATGTATATATGTATATATGTATGGATGGATGTATCTCTATGTATGGATGTATCTGTATGTATTTATGTATGGATGGATGTATTTCTATGTATGTATCTATGTATATATGTATGTATGGATGGATGTATGTATGGATGTATGGATGTGTGTGTGTATTTGTTATATGAGTACATCTTCCTGGGTGTGGTTTTGGGGTACACATACAGGTGTTTTCCTCAATGGCTCCCATCTTTTGGGGGGGGGGTTGTCTCTCACTGATCCTGGAAATTGCCAATTTAACCAGACTGGTTGGCCAACCTCTACCTCCCCATCCCTAGAATTGCAGGCATACACTAACACATCAAGCTTTTATGTGGGTGCTGGAGATCAGAACTCAGGGCCTTCTCCTTCATGGCGTCGCATCCTTGACTGAGCCGTCTCCCCAGTCCTGTTAGTGTTCGTGAATTGTAAGAGATAGATTTCTATTTTCAGGCATCTACAGATGTTCTATGATCATACTCACTGCTGCCCACCGTCCTCTAGGCTGGCTATGCTGGTCTGGTTTCTCATTTTTATGAGACAGACACAGCCTCATTCCTCCTCCAGTCTCAGCCTCCCCAGTGCAGGAATGAAATGGCGACGTACCATGCAAGGCCCACACACCACAGGGCCAGCTCAGTTGTTTTCGAAATTGAGCTTTTCCCTTATTGGTCAATTAAAATTCTTTTATTTACTTCAAATCTTTTCTTAAATGGACTAATTCATATATTAAATAAGTATTTCTTGACCATCTGCCCTTGTGTTATCGCTAACATATTTGAAAACCAAAATGAGTCATTTTTTTAGCTTTCTTCTATGTTATTTATTTATTTATTTAGAGACAAGGTCTCACTGCATAGACACTGCTAGCCTGGAACTTGCTGTGTAGATCAGGTTGGTCTGGAACTCACATTGATCCACCTGCTTCTGCCTCCCAGGTGCTGGAATTACAGGTATACACCACTAAGCCAAGCAATCTTGGATTTATACTGGAATTGTTTTTGTTGTTGTTCTTTGGTTTGTTTCTTTGTTTGTTCCTTTGTGTTTGTGGGTTTTTTTGATTTTTGATTTTTTTTTATTTATTTTTTTTATTATTATTATTATTTTTTTTTTGGTTTTTCGAGACAGGGTTTCTCTGTGTAGCTCTGGCTGTCCTGGAACTCACTCTGTAGACCAGGCTGGCCTCAAACTCAGAAATCCGCCTGCCTCTGCCTCCCAAGTGCTGGGATTAAAGGCGTGCACCACCACTGCCCGGCTAAAAGACCTTTAAAATGTACCCACACTGTGCAGAGCCTTCGGATGTAAGTCACTGGATCCTTTTGATTTGGAGTTACAGAAAATATGAACTGACATATGGATGCTCTGAACCAAAGATGGGTCCTCTGCAAGAGCCACAAGTGCTCTGAATCACTGGGCCATCTCACCAGTCCCTGTGTTGTTATTATCATAATTATTTTTATTATTGCCAGGTGGTGGTGGTGCTCCCCTTTAATCCCAACACTCAGGAAGCAGAAGTAGGTGGATCTCTGTGAGTTTGAGGCCAGCCTGGTCTACAGAGTGAGTTCCAGACAGCCAGGACTATAAAGAGAAACCCTGTCTCAAAAAAAAAAAAAAAAAAAAAAAAAAAAACCAAAAAAACAATATATTGCTACATTATTATTATTATTATTATTATTATTATTATTATTATTATTATCTGAAACAATGCTCACTGGCCTAAACTCACGAGCAGTCCTTCTGCATCATCCTTCTAAGTGACAGAATTACAAGTGTGAGCCACAGTGCCCACTGAACCAGAATCTGATGGATGCTGAACGTTTTTTTTTTTCATAAGCTGTTTTGGATCTTCTGCCATCTCTGTATCTTTGGAGTCTGTTCAGTTCTTGATTGTTTGAGACAGGGTTGCATGGAGCCTAAACTAATCACTAACTCACTTTGTGGCCAAGGATAACCTTGAACTTCTCACCTTTCTGTCTCTGCCCTCCCAGCTACTGGAACTGCAGGCGTGCTTGGTTCTGTGCAGTTGTAGGAGCTGAACCAGGGGCCTGCTCACATTAGACAAGCACTCTACCAAGTGATTGACATTCCTAGTCCTGTTTATTTCTTTTGAGATGGGGTTTTGCCATGTAGCTAGCCCTGGCTAGCCTGGAACTCACTATCTCAAGTTGGCCTTGATCTTATGGCACTCTTCCTGCCCCTGCCTCACAAGTGCTGTATAGGTGTATGGTATACACCTGATTGATCTGTTTTTCTGTCACCAAGGCTGACTGACCACCGTGATCTTTGTGCCTCAGACTCCTATGTAGCAGTAACTCTAGACCTGAGCTTAATCATGCCTGGCTTAGATTTTAATTAGAATTTTTTTTTTCCAGTGAGGGTATTGAATTCATGGATTTGGGCATCCAACTGACATATGGATGACATACGAACTCACCTTACCATTGAGCTATGTCCCCAGCTCATTAACCCTTGTAAGCCACAGACCAGTGGTAGTAAATACATTCATAGCACTGTGCAGTCATCAGTACCACATCTCTATTTTTTTTGTTGTTTCATTTTGGAAAACTGAAACTCCAGAACGGCTTCATTATACTTGGTCAAATATGGAAGGCTTTTATTATGTGGGGATTATTTTCCCCTTTTAGAGATGAGTATATTTGTTATTATAAAAGCAGCATGTATTCTTAATGGAAAACACATAATCAAAAGAAACTGCTACCGGGAAGGCTAGAGGCTTTGGAGTTACTAGAAACCACACCTTTGGGCCTGAACAATTTGATAAAAGGCGTGAGAAGATTAAAGACCTTTGCAGTCAGCCTTGTGTAGAACTGTATTTGCAAAAATGAATAAATAAATAAACAACTAAATAAATAAATTGGATGTGTGCTCAGAGAGTCAGATACAAAGGTTCTCCAATTGGAAAAAAACTGGAAAGAGCCCTACAATGTTAGTTAACTGGGCTGTCATATTAAAGCACCATGAGCTACAGGGTTTAAACAACAGAAGTTTTTTTTCCTTCACAGTTCAGGACTCCGAACTCTCAGCACAACTTGGTTCTGAGGCCTCTCTCTGAAGAGCAAGTGCCGTCTTACCTCTGTGCCATCCCATGGTCTCATCCTCATAAATGTCTGTGTTATAATTCCCTCTTATGGCATCAAGGTCACTGGTTCAAGACCGATGAATGTACTCATTTTACCTTCATTACCTCTTTAAAACCCTGTTTATCCAACACAGTCACAATCTGAGGTCCAGGATTATTAGCAGAGCCCAAACTCAGTTCTCAATACAACCTAGTCCAAGAATCAGGCATTACTGCACGATATTTCCACACAACTCAAACATATATTATTGTAGTGCAGTTATGATTTTTTTGAGACAGAATATCATGTATCTCAGGCTAACCCCAACCCTGCTGAATAGCTGACCATGACCTGAACGTCACACCTGTTTATTCACTGCTGGGGCTCAAAGAGGACATCTGGACTTCGTGCATGCTAGGCAAGCCCTTTACAGCTGAGTTACATCCCTGGCCCTTCTGTCTTAGAAGTTTCCATTACTGTGAAGAAACACCATGACCATGGCAACTCTTATAAAGGAAAACATTTAACTGGGGCTGGCTTACAGTTCAGAGATTTAGTCCATTATCGTCATGGCAGGAGCGTGGGGGCATGCAAGGCGCTGGAGAAGGGGCTACAGAGTTCCACATTTGGATCCAAAGGCCCCAGGAACAGAGCAAGGAGCCACTAGGGCTTCACCTTCTGAAACCTCAAAGCCCAGTGACACACGTCCTCCAATAAGGCCCCTCCTACTCCAATCAGGCCACACCAACAATAATGCCACTCCCTACGAGTCTAAGGAGGCCGTTTTCATTCAGACTGCCACACCCTGTATGGGTTTTTTTTTTTAAGATTTATTTTTATTATTTTATTATGTATGTGGATCTCTCATGGATATCTACGCATCTGTAAGCCCACCCCGAGTTAATCAATGTTTCATCACAGCAGTGGAGAAGCTAATTAGAACGACAGCTTTCAGAAGGCAGTTTTCTCCTCCCACCTGATGGGTGCCAGAGACCTAACTCAAGTCGGCAGGCTTGGCGACGAGCACTTTCACCAACAGAATCTTCTCACCAGCCCACAGCAGCAGGGGGACAGAGCATGGTGGTACCACCATGCACACCTTTGATCCCAGCATTCAGGAAACAGACACAGGTGGATCTCTTCGAGTTCAAGGCAAATTTTGTTAAGTTCTAGGGGTACCAGAGCTATAGAACAAGACCCTGTCTCAAAAAAAAAAAAAAAAAAAAAAAAGTGGCTAGGTATGTCTCACATAGCATCTGTGAGAGCCCAAGATCCGTTTCTAGCCTTGCAAATAATAACAAGGTGGCCATGATGATTATAAAACAGTTACAGAGATCTCAGGCTAGCAAAACCTGGACAATAGGCTGTGGGTAAAAAGGAAAGATCCTCATGCTTTTAAAGCATTTGTTAATGACACAGAGGGGGAAGTGAATGTGAGATTCTAAAAAAAAAACAAAAACAAAAAAACAAAACAAAACAAAACAAAAAAAAAAAACCTTTCAGAATTCATGTTCAGATTAAAGATTTTCCAGTAATACTATACTAGAATTTTGTCCTTCCAATTTTCTTCCCATCTTCCATACATAGCATAGCATATATCCCATAGGCTAACTTCATGCCTTCAGTGTCCCCAGACTGACACTTCCAGTGAAGGTCACTGTTATTTTACAGCAGGAAAATGTTGATGAATTCCAGGGTCCTAGCAGTTTGCTCCGATCCAAGACCAAATCTGACGTAATGAATAAGGATACCCTCTTGACTAGCATGGGCCTTGCCTTATCTGACCTTTACCAGAAAGTGTGAGATTGGAACGCTCTCAGGCGGGCTTCTAGAATAGCCACTCAGCCCTCACTACTTACAGTTGGGAAGAAAGGACATCAAAATCAGGGTGTTGCCACCTAAACTCGTCTTAGCAAAATCTTTTTAAACAGATGGCTTTTACTTGATCTTTGGTCAGACCTGCAAAACGCTTAGATAAGACGTTATCTTGGATACAGAAAGCCTCTCAGAGGACTCTCCACTGACATCGCCTGCAGTGCTCGAGCCCAGCCTTTCTTTTCGTCTTTAGAGCCCGGGGCTTGGCAGAGTGCAAGCAGCTAACTGATATTTGTTCGAGTGAATTCACAACCAGCCACTTCCTTGTGGCTCACTTAATGTACACCTGTTACTAATTTGGGATATGATTCAATTCTATTCAGATTGTGAGGCTTGAATGTGGCTCTAATATTGTTCTCAATGATTAGGAATGAAGGCGACATTAGCAATTATTGAATATACATAGCTTCCTTTTGACAATGGAGAAACCGAGGCTCACAACTGTTAAATAGCTTTTCAGATCTAGTCAGTGGTAGACAGACGGAAGACTCCGTGACCTGGCAACGTCTCATCTGCTTTAGATGCCCCAAGCCCTTAAGAAGGCAGTTTCCACTTTATGTTCTACTACGTCGTTTTCCTCTCCCTCTGATGGTTCCCTCCTTCTGAGTACCTTGCTCAGGCAAAGACATCCTCTCATATCTGTTTTACTTTATTTATTGGGCATTTAACCAGGACACTTTGCATGTTAGGTTTGACCTCTAACCCCTGGTCACGCTGCGTGAGACCCCTAACCCAGGTTAAAGACATCTTTCTGCTCAGTAGACACACTGAAATTTCAGGGCCTCCTTTTCCATTGTGTGGGTCCCAGCGACCAAACCCAGGTCCTCAGGCTTGCTGGCAAGCGTCTGTCCCACTGAGATGCTAACTCACTGGCCTTCTTGTAAAATATGGCGCTTTCACTGTGTGAGCTCCAGAATGTCTTTGCCTCTGAAATCCTATGATTGCACCCTGAGAACTGGGAAGGATATACAATGTTACCCGTTTAAAGTTGAAGTCACACCCTACTTGCCCTGTGGAATTAGCTCATCCTTTTGGTGTTTGTGTGATGGTTGATGGACCCTTTCTGTTGTTTGATATAAGTGGAATGATTTGGCTTTCATTTCAATGGTTTCAATGGTTGCTTTCCATCTGCCATAGACCCAAGAAGTAATTGGCACAATGGTTAATTATTGTTTTCCATTTGTCATGCTACCCAAAAGGAACTGCAGGTTGGCCCAGGGTGGTGTGACTCAGCTCCTTTGGGGCCCTTTTCAGGTCTTCTTTTGAAGATCCCAGGCCTCCTCCCTCATACCATCCACCCAGATCTGATCTTCCTTTGCTTCTCATAGAATTGGGAGAAGGGTCACAGGATCCTGAGCTCAGGATGGGGAGATGCCTGGGAAAGGGCAAGTTGCCAGGGTGCTAACTCAGCTCAGACAGATGCCAGGAGTCAGTTGAGAACTCGCGCACCTCCCCTCAGTGGAGGTATTTGCACTGTTTCTGCAGAGTCCCCTAGACGTGTCTTGGCAACTTGCCCTTTGCCACTTCCCATTCCTCATGCCTACACGCCCAGGAATGGAGGAGAGTCAAGAGATTAGCTTTCTGGCTCCCACTGGAAGGATGCCCTGTTTGTCCGAGGAAGAGACAGAACCTGCTTGGTTCTGAAAATACTCTTATGTGCAAAGTTGCAGGCTGTGGAATTACCTATGACCTGAACTTAAAGGAACATGGTCTATAAACAGACACCATGACCACAGCAACTCTATAAAGGACAACATTTAGTTGGGGCTAGTTTCTGAGGCTCAGAGGTTCAGTCCATTACGATTAGGGCAGGAAGCATGGCAGCATCTAGGCAAGCATGGAGCTGGAGGAGCTGAGAGTTCTACCTCTTGTTCCAAAGGCAGCAAGAAGACTGGCTTCTTCCTGGTTAGGAGGAAGGTCTCATTGCCCATGCCTACAGTGTCACTCTTCCTCCAACAAGGCAAACCCACTCCAACAAGGCCACACCTCCTAACAGTGCCACTTCCTGGGCCAGGCGTATTCAGACTACTCCATAGGCCCAACCCTGGGTTACTTTACCCAAAACAGGCTTTCTGATCCTCCATGGATCCATGGACTCCACAGCATTGTGAAGCATTTGCCTTAAGCATGAAGAAAAGGTTGAAGAGGAAGAGAAGTCAGGATCTCTGACCTTGAGGACTAAAAGACTAAGGTCTAGAGAGAACACAGAGAGATACTAAGTGCCATCCAAACACACACACATTAACAAAATACAGAGACTTTGCAAACATGTACAAACACTAAGAGGCACGATCAGACCTTGGGTGGAGTCCATCAAAGAGGATATAGTGCAAGAAAAGCTCCTGCAGATTTAATTGAATATATAAATTTAGAAAAACAAGGACATTTGATATTATTATTGTTGTTGTTGTTATTGTATTGTTATTATCATTATTATTATTATTTTGTTAGTTTTGTGTGAGGCAAGGTTTTTCTGTGTAGCCCTGGCTGCCCTGGAACTTGCTCTGTAGACTGAGCTGGCCTTAAACTCAGAGATCTGTCTGCCTCTGCTGGGATTAAAGGGGTGGGCCACTACCACCCACTAAAGGCATTTTTAAACATTGAAATGATTAAAGAAAGCCCTATTGTGCCATAGTCTAGGAAGACAAATGGCAGACACTAAAGAGTACATGGTAAATTAAATATGAAAAGAGTCACGAATAGAAAGAAACAGCGAAGCTATCCCATGAAATCTACAAGGCACACCTGAGCAGCATGCTAAGGCATGCATGTAGTGTGACGAGCGGTGTGTGTGTGTGTGTGTGTGTGTGTGTGTGTGTGTGTGTGGCAGGGGAGGTTTCCAGAGCTTGGAGGACATATGAATGTATCTGTGGGCATGCCACTAGTCTGCTGTATGGAAACTCCCAAGGAAAGATCAGTAGCAGAGTCCAGGCTCTGTGCAGGAACTGCAGCTGTGGAGATGACGCAGAAGTGGACCAGTGAGCAAGGCCTCATGAGGTCCAGAACCAGAGACGCCAACATCCACAGAGTGCTTACTACGTGACAAGCTGAAGCTTGTCCCATGAGTTAAAGAGCTCGACCTCAGTGGAACCCCATGAGAAACTGTGTGACAGACTCCAGACTGTGTAGTAAGCCAGGTGATGGCATTGAACCCAGGCTCTGTGGCTCCAAGTCACCTAGTTACTGTGCCAGGCTCCCCTGCTGACGTCAAAAGGACCAGGGTGGAAAACAGAGGTTGATAGAATGATCTCTAGAGTCAGGCTTCCTGACAACTTCTGGTGTTTTCTATACACTCCGGGACAATCCAGTTAAAAATTGACTTTTCCTTTTTCTCCTCCATAAAAAAATGGTAAACACAGCCACTGTATAGGTTTCTGTGGTGTGAAGATACGGGGTGGTGTGGGTGGTACTCAGCCAAGAGTTCAATAAAGGTTAACTACCAACGGCACTGTTAGCATCACCCTGTGCTTTAGAGGCTGAAGTCCTGGCAGCAGAGTTTTATTACTGCCAGAATAACATGGGAGCCAGGCGTGGTGGTGCACGCCTGTGATTTCAGCAGTTAGGAGGTAGGCACAAGAGGGCCAGGAGTTCAGGGCCATTGTCAACTACATAGAGAGTTTGAGAGCAGCCTATGCTATGTGAAACTATCTCCAAAACAAACACACCCCAAACATATACATCACACCACACAAACGCACGTGCGCGCGCACACATCCAATAATATAATAGGCATATTATAGGCCTGGGGACTGCTACTCCAGTGATAATCTCCTCCCTAGAGAGCTGCAAAAATATGCCCTTAGCAATTATATTTAGGGGCTGAATCAAACAAAGCCTTAGTTTTCTAAATACACAATCTTAATTAGGCCTTTGTTTCCAGTAAAAGGGGAGGAGGATTAAAGGGGGGGACCAACTATAGTTTGTTCATTCCCCCCACTCCTAAGATAGGGTCTCATTATGTAACCAAACTTCTCCTCAAATAGCATGTTTTCCAGGCTGACCTCAAACTCAAAGCAGTCCTCCTGTCTCAGCCTCCTGAGTGCTGCAATCACAGGTGAGTCCCACCACCACCTTCACCTCTGCTTTTTATTCCTGACAGTGCATGCAGTCTCCTTCATTCTTGTGCTAGGGGCCTGAGTCACCCCACTGGAGTACCATGGCTCAGATCATTTTCTCAACTGACCATGAACCACATAGACGGGGCTAAGGTATCCATACCTACGACATGTTCCAGGAAGCAGTGATTTGGCACTCTGCCCTTTGAATTAATTCTGCCTTCTGAGTAAGTGATATTAAGAAAGGACAGGGGCCCCACAAGATGGCTAGTAAAGGCACCTCCCACCAAACTTGATAATCTGAGTCCAGGACCTGTATGGTGGAAGGAAAAAAACCAATTCTCACAAGTTGTTTTGTACTCTCCACACACATGCCCCAGCACACCTACACACACACACACACACACACACACACACACACACACACAATAAATAAATAAATGTAAAAATTCTATCTAAAAAATAAAATCCAGCAGTGGTGGCACATGCCTTTAATCCCAACATTTTAAACCCAGCATAGGCAGGCTGAATGTCTGAGTTCTGAAACAGCCAGGGACACACACACAGACACACACACAGACATACACAGGAAAACAGTACATGACCTAGGCATGGTGGCATGTACTCTCATCACAGCAGAAGTAGAAAAATTACTGCAAGGTCAAAGGCCAGCCTGGTCAATATAGCTAGTTCCAGGTGAGCTAGGGTAACAGAAAAAGTCTGTCTGAAAAAACAAATAGTTCTAATCATTAGTGAAAGCAATTATCATAGAACTCAGAACAGCCTTCACACACACACCTATTGACAATGTGAAGAACAGAGTACATTATAGAAGCTCAATGTTGCTGAGTTGCACATTTGCAACACACAGCATTTAACTACATAGCAAACTCCCTCTGTACCTCCAGGCTGGCAGGATCAGGAGAAATGAATGAGTGCGTGTGGCTTGGATGTGCTTGGTCCTGCTTCCCAGCTCCCACTTAGCAATGGTAAAGTGACTGCTACAGCTCAGCACGCGATGATGGGTGGCTGGGAGCTCTGTGTGTCTGGGAGCTCTCTCTCTCTCTCTCTCTCTCTCTCTCTCTCTCTGGCTGGGAGCTCTCTCTCTCTCTCTCTCTCTCTCTCTCTCTGGCTGGGAGCTCTCTCTCTCTCTGTGGCTGGGAGCTCTCTCTCTCTGGCCAGGAGCTCTCTCTCTCTGTGGCTGGGAGCTCTCTCATTGTGTCTGGGAGCTCTCTCTCTCTGTGGCTGGGAGCTCTCTGTGAGTGGCTATTACAGAATTTGAAAGGGCAAGGCATATTTCATAGACTAGTCCTCAGCTCTGCCCATCAAGTCGTCACCATAGAGACAGAAAACTTAAAGACTTTCTCCTAATCATTTTGGAAGCGAAATGTCTATTTCTGGCTGAGGCCTGGCCTCTCTGGAGTTTATAAAGAGTTTCTTACTGTCGGCTATGTAGTGTAGAATTTAAGACAAAAATGGAGCAACCTTTTGAGGGTCAGATGAACAACAACTTTTAAAAAGAAAAAAAAAAAAACCTACTTACTAGTTGGGTGAGATTGGACAGGTCACCTATAGCCTGGCTATAGTCAGCTACTCTACAAGCTAGGTCTCCTCATGCTTTACATTCTCTTCACTCTCCTAACCTCCAGGGCAATCATCTCCCTGAGGACAGAGCCCTGTAACAGTTCAGTCATAAACTCAGCTATCAGTTGTCAAAGGTCATGTGGTTTCGGGACCTTCCTTTTAGTCAATTCCTTAGGTTCCTACAGAGAAGTAAAACAAAGCCCTTCTCTGTAGGTTTCCTTTTTTTCTTTTGCCTTTACCACACTACCAGCGAAAGGTCTGTTTTTGGATGATAATCTAACCTTTATCTAGAAAGATAAAGAATTTAATCTTTCAGATAGGTGATGTTAACACTAATTTCAAAGCCAAATGGGATACATGGAAAAGCAGAGTTTATTTCAGTTGATTTTCTCTTTTGAAGCATTAATTCCATAAGAAAGCACTTCATAGCCAGGGTGCTGTGGCACATGGTTTTTAATCCCAGCAGATCTTTGTGAGTTCCAGGGCAGCCTGATCTACAGAGTTCCAGGACAGGCGGGGCTATAGAGAAACACTGTTTCAAAAAACAAAACAAAACAAAAATGAAAGGAAGAAAAGAAAAGAAAGGAAGTCCTTCACTAAATCATAGACGTGTAAAGCTCACGAACAGCGTCTTCTTGGCTCTGTTTAACCACGCTCAACTTCTTTGGAGGCTTCCAAAATTTCAATAGAACCGATCACGTTTTAAAATGTATACCCGTGGGAACAATAATTGTAACTCAAGGAATTTTTTTTTTTTCAGAAAAAATATTCTCATCAATTTTAGTCTATCTTGGGCTTGAGGGGCTGGGGCTAGCTCCTGCACTTGGTTCTAAGAACTCTGAGCAGGAACATACTCAAAGTCAACACCACACACACATACACACACACACACACACACACACACACACACACACACACACACAGAGAGAGAGAGAGACAGAGAGACAGAGAGACAGAGAGACAGAGAGAGGGAAAGGGAGAGAGAGAGAGAGAGAGAGAGACAGAGAGACAGAGAGACAGAGAGACAGAGAGACAGAGAGAGGGAAAGGGAGAGAGAGAGAGAGAGAGAGAGAGAGAGAGAGAGAGGTGTCATGGAAGTCATGTGGCAGTCCGAGGTGAGGCAGGGGGACCTTGGCTGATAATTCCAGAAGTACCCCCTCCAGGAGACAAACCTCATCTGAGTATTCAAAGTTAACAACAACTATTATGTGTGAGTCACTTGACATCTGAGGAATGCGTCTATCCGGAAAGCACACACCGAAACAAAGGAATTTTAAGAAGGCAGCAGCAGTGGGTAGAGATCAGTTATCTCCACGGTACTTGAGTTGCCAGCGGTGGAAATGCTAGAGCAGAAGGGAAGACTGAGGAGCAGGAGGTGGCTCAGTGGGTAGAGGCACTTGCTACTAAGGCTGATGGCCTGAGTTCATTCCTCAAGTCCCACGTGGTGGAGAGAGAGAACCACCATGCACACACATATTCACAGAGTAAATAAGTAAGTACACAAATGTAATACAACATAATTTACGTAGGCAAATACTATATGACGTCACCATGTGTGTGATGTTCTTAGTCAGAATCACAAAAACCGAGTCCATGGTGGTTTTCAGGAGCTGGGGGGAGGGGAATGGAGGGTTTCAGTGTTTTGAGAAAGATCATTCTGGAGAAGGCTGCATGGAAAGTCATGCAAATCTCACTGAACTGTAGACAAGGGAGTATTTTTGATGTGTCCTGGGCATCAAACCCATGGCCCCACACATGCTAGACTAGCATACCCTCAGTACACTATCTCTCTTGCCCTGAGGTAATACATTTTATATTACATGTATTTTACTACAATAAAAAAAATCTGGAGAAAAGGGGATAATCAGTAAATAAAGGCATTTTGGATATGAAAAATGTTTGCTGAAATAAATTTATTGGGGGGGGGTGGAAAAGGAAGACAAGGAAATTCCTCAGAGGGTTGATTCGAGAGGTGACACATTGGTGAAAAGCAGAGGACCAGATAAGACTAATCAAGGAAGCTCCTTGTCTCTTGGAAAACTGGAGACGAAGGAGAGGCAGTTAGAGAAGATAAGAGAGAAACAGATGCTATTAGAATCCCTACGGCAAACCCAATTCCTCCCACACATCCTGATAGAGATTTTTGTGAAGGGCTCCCTACAGACCTGGGAGCAGGAAGGGTTAAGGGGGCAACTGAGGGTGGTGCACAAGGAAAGAATGCTTTATGTTGGGGTATCGTTCAAAGGGATATACTCCATGATGGAGGAGAAGGTGGCTGCCCAGGTAGGAGATGGTTAGCTGCACTGCATCCACAGACAGGAAGTACAGGTTGATGAACACTGTGGCTCATTCTCCTTGGTACTCAGGCCAGGACCCAGCCCATGGAACAGTGCTCCCCCCATGCAGAGTGGGTCTCCCCACCTTGGTTAACTAAATATAGACAGTTTCACACGGGCATGCCTAGAGGCTAACCTCATTGATATAATCCACCACAGGCATGATCAAAGACTTGTTTCCAAGGTGATTCTGGATTCTCTCAAATTGACAGTATTGACCATCCCAGCCTCTTGCTTTGAGGTGAAGCTGATGCCTGGAGATGTGAGTAACAACAGGGACACACAAGAGGAATGGCTGGACTAGCTAGAAAACATCAGGCAAGGCAGGGATGTTACAGTCTGTAGTCCACAGGGTCGTTAGTTAGCAGGGCAGGGCAGTATGTGAGAGGAAATAAACTATCAAAGAATAACACAATAACATTTTCCCACCAGGAAAACATCTGGTGTCCATCCCAGAACATTAACAACAACAACAACAACAATAGCCATACATAAGGCATAACATACATGTCTTTAAAAAAAAAAAAAAGCTAACAAAGAAAAGATACTAGAAACCTGCAGAGAGGAAAGAAAAGCTTATACGTGGATCAGAAATGGGAATGGCGCTAGGTTAATCAATAGCAACCCAGAATTCTGTGTGGCCATGGAGCGGTTCCTTCAGCTTTCTGAGGAAACTATTTCCAAACCAAATCAATCAAATACAGGCAGAACAAAGACTTCTGCAAACACTCAGTGCCAAACAAACTTTGACCTGCAAATCCTTTCTTAGGAATCAATTACAGAACAAGGATGCAAACAGACAAAAAAGGAAGGTCCTGGGCTGAGAGAGAACAGGATATATGCTCAGCCAAGAAGTGAAGGGAAACACAGGCTGACAGCTGTGCAGACGTCCTGGAACATGGGTGGGGAGGCTCCAGTAGGACGCCTTGAGGAAAAAACAAACCACTAATCATTTTCAGGAGGTTCAACAATTCTTTGAGGGATTTTGAGGGCAATAAAAACAAAGCAAATGCCTATTTTTAAAAATTAACTATTTTCCCCTTTTCCTTTTTCCCTGTGATTGAGGAGGCCATAATTTGTGTGTGTGTGTGTGTGTGTGTGTGTGTGTGTGTGTGTGTGTGTTGCATGCATGCACATGAGTGAGGTTACTTGTGGAGGTCAGAAGAACAGCCAGAGTTACAGATGGTTGTGAGCCACCCAAAGTGGGTGCTGGAAGTGATCTGGTCCTCGGCAAAAGCAATCTGTGCTCACATGACTGAACAGTCTTTCCAACCTCTAGTGTTTACTTTTCTGAAGCTGTGTACATACAGCCTTGCCTTGCCTTGCCTTGCCTTGCCTTGCCTTGCCTTGCCTTGCCTTGCCTTGCCTTGCCTTGCCTTGCCTTGCCTTGCCTTGCCTTGCCTTGCCTTGCCTTGCCTTGCCTTGCCTTGCCTTGCCTTGCCTTGCCTTGCCTTGCCTTGCCTTGCCTTGCCTTGCCTTGCCTTGCCTTGCCTTGCCTTGCCTTGCCTTGCCTTGCCTTGCCTTGCCTTGCCTTGCCTTGCCTTGCCTTGCCTTGCCTTGCCTTGCCTTGCCTTGCCTTGCCTTGCCTTGCCTTGCCTTGCCTTGCCTTGCCTTGCCTTGCCTTGCCTTGCCTTGCCTTGCCTTGCCTTGCCTTGCCTTGCCTTGCCTTGCCTTGCCTTGCCTTGCCTTGCCTTGCCTTGCCTTGCCTTGCCTTGCCTTGCCTTGCCTTGCCTTGCCTTGCCTTGCCTTGCCTTGCCTTGCCTTGCCTTGCCTTGCCTTGCCTTGCCTTGCCTTGCCTTGCCTTGCCTTGCCTTGCCTTGCCTTGCCTTGCCTTGCCTTGCCTTGCCTTGCCTTGCCTTGCCTTGCCTTGCCTTGCCTTGCCTTGCCTTGCCTTGCCTTGCCTTGCCTTGCCTTGCCTTGCCTTGCCTTGCCTTGCCTTGCCTTGCCTTGCCTTGCCTTGCCTTGCCTTGCCTTGCCTTGCCTTGCCTTGCCTTGCCTTGCCTTGCCTTGCCTTGCCTTGCCTTGCCTTGCCTTGCCTTGCCTTGCCTTGCCTTGCCTTGCCTTGCCTTGCCTTGCCTTGCCTTGCCTTGCCTTGCCTTGCCTTGCCTTGCCTTGCCTTGCCTTGCCTTGCCTTGCCTTGCCTTGCCTTGCCTTGCCTTGCCTTGCCTTGCCTTGCCTTGCCTTGCCTTGCCTTGCCTTGCCTTGCCTTGCCTTGCCTTGCCTTGCCTTGCCTTGCCTTGCCTTGCCTTGCCTTGCCTTGCCTTGCCTTGCCTTGCCTTGCCTTGCCTTGCCTTGCCTTGCCTTGCCTTGCCTTGCCTTGCCTTGCCTTGCCTTGCCTTGCCTTGCCTTGCCTTGCCTTGCCTTGCCTTGCCTTGCCTTGCCTTGCCTTGCCTTGCCTTGCCTTGCCTTGCCTTGCCTTGCCTTGCCTTGCCTTGCCTTGCCTTGCCTTGCCTTGCCTTGCCTTGCCTTGCCTTGCCTTGCCTTGCCTTGCCTTGCCTTGCCTTGCCTTGCCTTGCCTTGCCTTGCCTTGCCTTGCCTTGCCTTGCCTTGCCTTGCCTTGCCTTGCCTTGCCTTGCCTTGCCTTGCCTTGCCTTGCCTTGCCTTGCCTTGCCTTGCCTTGCCTTGCCTTGCCTTGCCTTGCCTTGCCTTGCCTTGCCTTGCCTTGCCTTGCCTTGCCTTGCCTTGCCTTGCCTTGCCTTGCCTTGCCTTGCCTTGCCTTGCCTTGCCTTGCCTTGCCTTGCCTTGCCTTGCCTTGCCTTGCCTTGCCTTGCCTTGCCTTGCCTTGCCTTGCCTTGCCTTGCCTTGCCTTGCCTTGCCTTGCCTTGCCTTGCCTTGCCTTGCCTTGCCTTGCCTTGCCTTGCCTTGCCTTGCCTTGCCTTGCCTTGCCTTGCCTTGCCTTGCCTTGCCTTGCCTTGCCTTGCCTTGCCTTGCCTTGCCTTGCCTTGCCTTGCCTTGCCTTGCCTTGCCTTGCCTTGCCTTGCCTTGCCTTGCCTTGCCTTGCCTTGCCTTGCCTTGCCTTGCCTTGCCTTGCCTTGCCTTGCCTTGCCTTGCCTTGCCTTGCCTTGCCTTGCCTTGCCTTGCCTTGCCTTGCCTTGCCTTGCCTTGCCTTGCCTTGCCTTGCCTTGCCTTGCCTTGCCTTGCCTTGCCTTGCCTTGCCTTGCCTTGCCTTGCCTTGCCTTGCCTTGCCTTGCCTTGCCTTGCCTTGCCTTGCCTTGCCTTGCCTTGCCTTGCCTTGCCTTGCCTTGCCTTGCCTTGCCTTGCCTTGCCTTGCCTTGCCTTGCCTTGCCTTGCCTTGCCTTGCCTTGCCTTGCCTTGCCTTGCCTTGCCTTGCCTTGCCTTGCCTTGCCTTGCCTTGCCTTGCCTTGCCTTGCCTTGCCTTGCCTTGCCTTGCCTTGCCTTGCCTTGCCTTGCCTTGCCTTGCCTTGCCTTGCCTTGCCTTGCCTTGCCTTGCCTTGCCTTGCCTTGCCTTGCCTTGCCTTGCCTTGCCTTGCCTTGCCTTGCCTTGCCTTGCCTTGCCTTGCCTTGCCTTGCCTTGCCTTGCCTTGCCTTGCCTTGCCTTGCCTTGCCTTGCCTTGCCTTGCCTTGCCTTGCCTTGCCTTGCCTTGCCTTGCCTTGCCTTGCCTTGCCTTGCCTTGCCTTGCCTTGCCTTGCCTTGCCTTGCCTTGCCTTGCCTTGCCTTGCCTTGCCTTGCCTTGCCTTGCCTTGCCTTGCCTTGCCTTGCCTTGCCTTGCCTTGCCTTGCCTTGCCTTGCCTTGCCTTGCCTTGCCTTGCCTTGCCTTGCCTTGCCTTGCCTTGCCTTGCCTTGCCTTGCCTTGCCTTGCCTTGCCTTGCCTTGCCTTGCCTTGCCTTGCCTTGCCTTGCCTTGCCTTGCCTTGCCTTGCCTTGCCTTGCCTTGCCTTGCCTTGCCTTGCCTTGCCTTGCCTTGCCTTGCCTTGCCTTGCCTTGCCTTGCCTTGCCTTGCCTTGCCTTGCCTTGCCTTGCCTTGCCTTGCCTTGCCTTGCCTTGCCTTGCCTTGCCTTGCCTTGCCTTGCCTTGCCTTGCCTTGCCTTGCCTTGCCTTGCCTTGCCTTGCCTTGCCTTGCCTGCCTTGCCTTGCCTTGCCTTGCCTTGCCTTGCCTTGCCTTGCCTTGCCTTGCCTTGCCTTGCCTTGCCTTGCCTTGCCTTGCCTTGCCTTGCCTTGCCTTGCCTTGCCTTGCCTTGCCTTGCCTTGCCTTGCCTTGCCTTGCCTTGCCTTGCCTTGCCTTGCCTTGCCTTGCCTTGCCTTGCCTTGCCTTGCCTTGCCTTGCCTTGCCTTGCCTTGCCTTGCCTTGCCTTGCCTTGCCTTGCCTTGCCTTGCCTTGCCTTGCCTTGCCTTGCCTTGCCTTGCCTTGCCTTGCCTTGCCTTGCCTTGCCTTGCCTTGCCTTGCCTTGCCTTGCCTTGCCTTGCCTTGCCTTGCCTTGCCTTGCCTTGCCTTGCCTTGCCTTGCCTTGCCTTGCCTTGCCTTGCCTTGCCTTGCCTTGCCTTGCCTTGCCTTGCCTTGCCTTGCCTTGCCTTGCCTTGCCTTGCCTTGCCTTGCCTTGCCTTGCCTTGCCTTGCCTTGCCTTGCCTTGCCTTGCCTTGCCTTTTCTAGATTTAATTCAATTGATGTGTATATGATGTACTAGTGCCTGCAGAAGCCAGAAAATGGTGTCTGACTCCCTTCAGTTGAAGTTACTGGTTGTTGTGAGTGGCCTCACGCGGGTGCTGGGAATCTAACTCAGGTCCTGTGAAAGGGCAGAGTGTGTTCCTAAGCACTGAGCCATCTCTCCGGCGCCACGTTTTCTTCTTCCTCCTCCTCCTCCTCCTCCTCCTCCTCCTCCTCCTCCTCCTCCTCCTCCTCCTCCTCCTCCTCCTCCTCCTCCTTCTTCTTCTTCTTCTTCTTCTTTTTTGCTTTTTCAAGACAGGGTTTCTCTGTATAGCCCTGGCTGTCCTGGAACTCACTCTGTAGACCAGGCTGGCCTAGAACTCAGAAATCCACCTGCCTCTGCCTCCCAAGTGCTGGGATTAAAGGCGTGCACCACCACCGCCCGGCCATTTTTTATTTTTATTTTTATTTTATTTTATTTTTATTTTATTGGTTTTTTGAGACAGGGTCTCTCTGTGTAGCCCTGGCTGTCCTGGAACTCACTCTGTAGACCAGGCTGGCCTCGAACTCAGAAATCCGCCTGCCTCTCCACGTTTTCCTTCTTAAGTAGAAAATCTTGTACTTATTCTTTGACAATTTCATACATGTAAATAATATATCTTTTTCAATTTCTCCTTCACACTCTCCCAGGAACCTCTAACATATTCCATATTCCCAGGTCCAAATCAACCTTTTAACAGTGTTTGGTCTTCTTTTTGTTTGAAGACACCCTCTTGTTCCTTACCTGTACACCTCCAAAACACAGCACTGTAAGGCAACAAAGGGAGAGGCAGGCGGCCAGTGCTGTCTTGCAAGAACTGGAAAGGACTTTTATCATGTCTGGACTGGATATTTTCGAGAAATAAAAGTAGGAAGCAGTTTTAAGTGCTCACACTCGCCCGTTCTGAACCTAACTCCTTTGCTGTGCCTCTCATCTCCCTTCCAGAAGGTGCTAATTCATAGCTACAAAGTGTCTGAGCAGGCGGGGCTCTGAGGCTCTGTTGAGAGTGAAAGTTTCTCTAGGACTAAACCACCAACCAAAGAGTACACATGGAGGGTTCCACCGCTCCAGATACATATGTAGCAGAGGATGGCCTTATCTGGCATCAGTGGAAGGGGAGACCCTTGGTCCTGTGGAAGTTTACTGCCCCAACATAGGGGGATGCCAGAGTAGTGGGGCGGCAGAGCGTGAGTGGGTGGAGGAGCACTCTCATAGGAACAAAGGGGAGGAGGAGTGGGAGGATGGGTGGGGGGGTTGTGGAAGGGAAACTGGGAAGGGGGATATCATTTGAAATGTAAACAAATAAAATGATTAATAAAAAAGAGAAAAGAAAGAAAGTTTCTCTAGACTGAAAGGGTGCAATGAGAGTCAAAAAGTCAAATTCTAGTTTGAGGCACTACCTCCCCAAGAGGTAGTCTATCTACCGCAGAGTCATGCCCCCACCCCTGGTTTCTTTATTTATGCCACAAGGTGGTCATGTGCTTGTCTTATCGAGTTTTTAAAAGTGGTTTGCTGAACTGAGGTTCCAGCTTGTGGTTAAAAAAAAAAATGCAATTTGGTTTTAGATTCTAAAAGTTGTAGGTTTGCTGCAGTGAGTGATGTTTGCGAAGCTGTTCGATCCGTTTTTGGGAAACTGAGTCCAAGCTACATACCATGTGCTCGGCATGGGGAATGGGACTGAACGAAGCAGACAAGACCTTACGATGTAATTTTGGGGGGCACTTAGTATGTGTTGGTCAGTGTGCTGAGGCGAAACAGTCGCAATCTCTAGTCAGCTGGTCACAGAGCTTCAGAGTACCCAGATTCATATACTTGGCCTGACATCTCTGAATGTGAGGGGTTTTGTTTGTTTGTTTGCTTGTTTTTGAGACAGAATTTCTCGGTGTAATCCTGGCTGTTCTGGAACTCACTCACTCTGTAATCTAGGCTGGCCCCGAACTCAGAGATGCACCTGCCTCTGCCTACCAAGTACTGAAATTAAAGGTGTTCCCCCCACCCCCCAACCAGCATGGAATCTGGGTTTTATCCAACTGTCATTCTGTTCCTCTGGCTCTTCTACAAGCCAAGTGGATTCCCAGTATGAAGGCAACAGCAAAGTCGGTGATGATAAACACAAAACAGAAAGTCTAGTCAGTTCTCTCAGAGCCACACTTTGCTGGGAAGATTGAGCCCGGGCTTCTGTTGTGATAAGGATTTGCTGGCAGAGATGCAGCCTGGTGAGGTCAGAGAGGATGCATTTAACAAAGGCATGGAGTTATTCAAAGAACAAAATGGATCCTGAGAAGAGAGGGCCAAAGAAAGAAAAGCCAGGTCCACATGTGGCACAGGGGTTAATGTTTAAGAAGAAGAGAGATTGGCAGGGCATAGTGGGGCACAGAGGCAGGCCAGCCTGCCCTACAGAGTGAGTTCCAGAACATCCAGGGCTGTTACACAGAGAAAACTTTTCTGGAAAAAAACGAACAAATTAGGTCTACATTGTGACAAGTAGGACTTAGAGATATGCATTGAGACTCATGCAAAGAAGTACCCCTTTGTGTTCACACACCAGCAAATATCAGGTTGCTTTTTGTTTCTATTTTTGGTGTCTGTTGTTGCTTTCCAATTAGACATTCTGCTCAGACAGGCAATGGATGGGGCCTAGCTTTATTCAAAGAGAACTACTGTACTTAGAATGCTATCTGATTTAAGCAGGGTGTTCTGACGTTCACCTGTAATCCCAGGACTCTGGTGGCTGAGTCGGGGAGACCAGTCATTTGAATGGACCAGGCTTGGCAGGTAGTGCAGTGGTTAAAGCACTTCCCATGTAAATGTGAGGGCAAGAATTTGGGTCCCCAGAACTCACTTAAATATTGGGGGAATGTGTTGACCTGCCTGTAGTTCCAGAACTCAGAGAGTAGAGGTGAGAGATCCTAGCCTTATCAATGAGCTTATGGGTTCAATTGAGAGACTCTGCCTCAAAGAATAAAGTGGAGAGACACAGAAGAGACTCTTAACACCAGCCTCTTGCCTCTGCACACATGTACACGATGGACCTGCACTCCTGCATACACATGCCCACATATATGCAAACACACATGTCTACATACCACATATGTACACAGTTTTTAAGAGACTAAAAGGTTGAAGGTAGCCTGGGTTACATAGTGAGTTTGAGGCTAACCTAGTCTACATAGCAAAACCCTGTCTCAGAAGGTATAACAGACAGTAAAAAGAATAAGTAAAAAGACAGGTAAAAGGAATAAAATCTGAACCTCTTAACTCTACCTTCTAAGTCTTACCTCTGAATTACCCTTGCCTTCTGGATACTGGTTTTCTTCGGCTTCATTAAATGCATAGAGATTTTCTTTTCTTGAGTTCCAAATAGCTATTTTGTCTGGAATACTCTTTTAGGAAAGCTCCATCTTTTAGGTCTCCTCTTAAAAGCCATTATCTTGAGAAAAGAGTTCTTGCCTAGCTTAGCGAGGTCTCCACTATTCTCTATGACACTATGATTTTCTCCATAGAATTTTGCCATGGGCAATAACTTACACATATGGTTGCATGTGTGCACACATGTATGTTTTGTTTATTTGCTCATTGCTAGGTCCATGAGGCATGGAGCATGTGGAGTTGTCCATCACTCTAGGGCCATTACACACTGCACACATAGAAGGCTCACAATGAGTGTTGAGTGAGTGAACAAACTGAACATTGACAGGGAACTGTGATTACTAAATAAGTAACTGTGTTGTTATGGCCACAGCAGGAACGTGTGACACCATTGTAAATACAGGGGAGTGAATTTAAGGGGAGAAGAAGGCAAACCCCACCCCCAACCCCGCCTCCATGATTAAAACAAAAAGTAATTAAGACTGGAGCAGATGACGAGAAGAAAGAGTGGCTCCCAGCACAGGAAGTAGTGAGTGGGAAGGCTCGGGATGAGAATGCCCAGAACTTAGGGAAATGAAAGAATGTCTACCTGGCTGGAACCTACTGAGGAAGAGTTAGGTAGAGGAGGGCCAGGAGAGATGTGATAAGCCTTAGCAGTGGGCCGCATCTGAGAGGAAACAGAAAGCTGTGCAATGGAGGAAGGTGCTCTTGTGTTTGTTTTTTCTGTTTGTTTTCTGGTGCTGGGTGTGGAACCTGGAGTCTGAACATGTTGGGCAAACGTTGTATCTCTGAGCCATCCACCTTTAGCCACAAGTGCGCGCGCGCGCGTGCGTGCGTGCGTGCGTGCGTGCGTGCGTGCGTGCGTGTGTGTGTGCGCGCGCGTGTGCGCGTGCACTTGTGTGCGCACGTGTGCGTGTGTGTGCGTGTGTGTGCGTGCGTGCGTGTGTGCGCGTGTGTGTGCGTGTGTGTGTGCGTGCGTGCGTGCGTGTGTGCGCACGTGTGTGTGTGTGTGTGTGTGTGTGCGCGTGTGTGTGCGTGTGCGTGTGCGTGTGCGTGTGTGTGTGTGTTGTTATGCTCTGTAGATCAAGTTAAAGATCCCTTACCTTTGCCTCCCTAGCTTTGGGATTGCAGATTTGTACACATCAAGCAGCTCAAATTTGAGTTTTAAAAGCCATGTTGCCGGACGTTGATGGCTGCACGCCTTTAATCCCAGCACTTGGGAGGCAGAAGCAGGCGGGTTTCTGAGTTCGAGGCCAGCCTGATCTACAGAGTGAGTTCCAGGACAGCCAGGGCTACACAGAAAAACCCTGTCTCGAAAAAAAAAAAAAAAAAAAAAAAAAAACCAAACCAAACAAAAACAACAACAACAAAAAAGCCATGTTAAGAAGCTGGGTGCGGTGGCACATGCCTTTAACCCCAGTGCTTGGAAGATGCATTTCTGTGAGTTCAAGGCCAGACTGGCCTACAGTATGAGTTCTTGGACAGTCAGAGCTACAAAATAAGAGAGGCTCTGTCTCAAACAAAACAAAACAAAGTACATGACCAACATGTATAGGTGGAGGGGATTAACCCTGGTGGGGAGGAGCGAGTTTGGAGAAGTGAGCACTTGGAAGAGTAGGGCATGGCACAGACTGTCTCAGAAGAGTGGCGGGGAACAGAGACTTGGCTAAAAGGGGTGGAGTTTAGAGAATGTTCTTTTCACATGAGTTTCAGGACATCAGATGACAAGGTAGAATGTTTTACTGGCTTTCTTGTAAGCTAGAGGACCTCTAAGAGTTTTGATTCAGATCAGTGGGTTTGATAGCTGAGTAAGATGGAAGGGGAGCCATTTAGTGGCAGACGAGTGTCCAGGAGATGATGAATCCTGTGTGGACCAGGTTGGAGATATATACAAGACATGTGCCATGCAGGCAGCTAAGTAGGAAACAGCGTGGTGGCCTGTGGAATTCTAGGCACAGATTTTGCTGTCGGGACTGAGGTACTCTCCCTATTTCAAGATCAGAATGTACAAGCCATCAAAGGGATGAGGGAGTGCCTGAGGAACCTGGAGGATCTGAGGTAAAAAAGCAGTTGGGTTTTACATAGAAAATATTAATTAGCAATTGAAGCTTTATGGATCCTCTTCCTAAATAGGAAATCAGCATTCCATATTTCTTGGAGAAAATAACACCTCTACAAATTCTACCTCAACATGGTGTCATGTATATTATTATTATTATTATTATTATTATTATTATTATTATTATTTGTTCTTTTGAGACAGAGTTTCTATGTATAGTTCTGGCTGTCCTAGAACTCACTCTGTAGACCAGGCTGGCCTCGAACTCACAGAGATCCACCTGCCTCTGCCTCATTGAGCCAGGACTGAAGGTGTGCACTACCACTGCTTGGACATGTCATGTATTTATTTTACCCTCTAATAATTTATGTGCATATTTTTGCATTGTTGCAACTATAATGCACTTACAATTTTTGTTTCTTCTATTTTATTTTCCCCTTTTATTTATTTCTTCCATTTTAAAGTGGAAAGAATTTATGGTTATAATGATCGATTTAGTGACTATATATAAGTTCTGTTCAATCACGTTTTAGAAATATTTGTAGAAAGATGGAGATGGTTCCATTAAAATAAAAGAGCTTTAAAAAACTACAGAAAAAAATAAGATTTATAAAATCCCATTTTTTGGGAACAGGAAACATGGTTCACAGGTTAAGAGAACAGGGTTCAATTCCCAGCGCCCACGTAGCAGTTAACAAACATCTGTAATTCTTCTTCTAGTGCATCCAGCACCCACTGTTTTCCGGTATCCATGGGTACTAGATGCACCTGAAGCACAGGCAAACTACTCATATGTATATGTATGTACGTATGTATATTAAAATTTTTAAATATATTATCTTCTTTCTTGTAAAGAGTTAAACAAACCCAGAAGCACATAAATCTGTCAATAATAATTTTATCTTCTGAGGTTCTCATGGTACTATTTTGCTGTGCTAGGATTGCCTCACACATGGTAGGACCGTGAATTCAAATACAGACAGACAGTTTTGAATATGTTGCTTCTTGCCTAAAATTTCGTAAGTCACATTTCAACCTTGGGAGAAAGTGGAAAATCTGAATCATCTCCCGAGATGTGTGGGGTTCAAACAGAGGGGAGTGCTTACTTTCTTGATCCGTGACAAACAAGGACACTCTTCAGAGAGGAGCCAGAGCACAAAGACTCCCACCTTACCTTGATGTATTGTTTGTCTTGATCCTTCAACAGCAGTAATGGACCAGGGTGAGAACAAATGATGCTTTTATTTATTTCCGTTCACCCTTAAAACCAGAACCACTCCAAGGCACCCAACTCTACAATTCTAACTATGTTTCGATCGTTAAGATTTTCTGATGATTTCATAGTTTTTATTTACAACTAACTACAAGCAGCCTTTAGTATAAAGGTGGCTTCAATGATTAATACTGGCTCTCTCGGTTGAAAGTTCGGCTTTAAGTTGATGAATTAAGCAGGCATGTTAAATGAGATGAAAGGGTTTTATTGATTTATTTATTTTGGAGCCATTGGATCTGTGGTCCTGTGAGAAACACAGAGGAAATGTGAATCAAGGAGACATCACTCAGTTTTGTGTCCCAACACTGCAAAGCTGGTCATGGTGGCAAAAATCTTAATTTTCAAGAGGTGGAGAAAAGAGGGATCAGGAATCCAAGGTCATCCTCAGCTACATAGTGAGTTTCAGGCTAGCCTGAGCTATATTGGACTCTACTGCAAAAAAAAAAAAAAAAAAAAAAAAAAAAAAAAAAAAAAAAAGAAGAAGAAGAAGAAGAAAAGAAAAGAAAAGAAAGAAGAAGCTCCAGCAGACCACGTCTTAACCATGCAAAACATTCTAAAAACATTTCAACTTTTGATCTAATACAGCTTATCTGATGAAAACAGGTCTTTAGCTTAAAAAAAAAAAAGGAGGTCTTTAGGTCAGTAACACACAAAACAAATTATTAGAGAGCCTAGGATACCAGAATATATTTCAAAAGGAAGCCATTGGCCATTCACACTTGAGTAAGGCAGAAAGACTTAATAACAGAGTAAGTCTTTATTTTTTTTGAGGTTTTGTTTGCTGGAATGCACACATATATATATACAATGATAAATGAATGAATGAATAAAGAGAGACTACTAGAAAAGGAGTTGTGAGAACTTTCTGCCCTGCACTCTCTCATCAAATCCTTGGTTAATAGTTAGAACTGTCTGTAGGAGCTGGTATTGTTTAGCTGTACCTTACAAATAAGGAACTTCACCTATGGACATACCTGAGATCACAGGCTATGTGGTGGATCTGAGTGTCTCCAGGAGCCTAGGAACCTACCTAAGGGCTTTCTAGAGGAGCCTAATAGGACTTGAGGCCTAGAACCTGTTACCAGAACCATCACTCCCACGTTTAAGAGATCTTTTTAGAATGTACATCTATTAAAGCTGCAAAGGGATTAAGGACATCATGTGCGGCACGTATGTCAAATTTTTAATTGAAGAGGAACCCATGTATTAATTTTAGAATTTCTTGCCTTTCAGAGAGCCCTTATAAAAACTGTGGAGACTTATTTTCTCCACCAGACTAAACTACAAATAGAGACCAATTGAACAGCTCAGCCTGATGCATGAGTTTGACCTCCTGGACAGACATTGTTCTCCTCTGACCTCCTCATGCAGTCACATTCTTATATACAAACCAAATACATAAATGTAACAAATAAATAAAATATGGGTGGTGTACCCAGTTCTGTCTCAAATAGAGAGGAGCAAACAGAGGCCACAGCACTTTATAAACTTGCAAGCTAATAGTCATCTTTCTAAGGTATAAGGGAACTGTGAAGTAATTGATTAAATACATTCTTGGTTACTTGAGATCTACATGGGGGGGGGGAGGTGCAGTAGCAACACTATTCGATAACTGAACTTCACAGATACCATCCTAAGCTGCATTCTAACCTGCAAATGTAATCATTCTGAGATTTGAATCTTTGTAGCGCCAAAAAGAAAAAGGAAAGAAAGATATAAAATACCCTAGGATTAAATTTTCTTTTATTTCGAGCCCTGCTCATAGGTAGACGGAATTAGGACAGAACAAAAAGACTCGGGGGTGAGGGGAGTCTCCAAAGAGATTTGCGTACGTGTTAACTCACAGATACCACTGTTGTAAGAAAATGAGTTTCAGAGGGAAAGAGTCGGTACAGACCATCCCCGGGGACACCGTGGTCCTGTACAGCCTGTCCCTTTGGCCATATTCCAGGAGTCCCAGGGGCTCCCTCCAGCGGGAACCGGGGACGCGGGTGGCCGGGCACGCGCCTACACGTACACGCACGTGTATACACACACACGCACGCACGCACGCACCAACAACGCCCCCGCATCCCCCTACACAAGCGTTTCCCCCCCCTCCCCCCCGCACGCCTCCTCCCGCCACCGCCGATTTCCTCCGCCGCCCGACCCCTCGGGGGCGGGCCTCTTTCTCTTTAAAGAGCAGACTCAGCCTCCGGAGCCGAGCTACGCGCAGCCAATCAGCGGGGCCGAGCGGCTCGAGCGCGCTGACGCTGCACCAATGAGCGGCGGCAGGGGGCGGGGACAACGGAGGAGACACTATTGTTGATGAGGAGCCGCGGCGGCGGCTGCATCACCTCGTCGCTGCCCGTCGCTGCCCGCGCGCCCCCTGGTCCCGAAGTCAGGCTTCGTCACCCGCTGGCTCGGGCCTTCCCTCGAGCCCCGAGCAGCCGGTCCCCGCCGCCCAGCACCCCCGGCCGTCGTCTTTGGGGCGGGGGGACCATGTCCCAGCGGGTGAGGCGCAATGGGTCTCCCACGCCCGCCGGCGCCCTCGCGGGTGGCGCGGTCGGCTCGGCCGGCGGCCCCGGGAGCCGCCTGCAGCCCATGAGGGCGACAGTGCCGTTCCAGCTGAAGCAGCAGCAGCAACATGGCAGCCCCACGCGGGGCGGCGGCGGCGGCGGCAACAACGGAGGCAGCGGAGGCGCCTCAGGCCCCTCGGGTGGCGGCGGCGGCGGCGGCCCGCGCACCGCCTCACGCAGCACCAGCCCCACGCGCGGCGGCGGCAGCGCGGCGGCGCGCACCAGCCCCACGGTGGCCACGCAGACGGGCGCGTCCGTGACGTCCACGCGCGGTACCAGCCCCACGCGCGGCACGACGCCTGGGGCCCGAAGCAGTCCTCCGCGACCGCAGCCGCCACCGCCCCTGCTGGGCACCGTGTCGTCGCCCAGCTCGTCGCCCACCCACCTGTGGCCGAGCGAGGTGAGTGCGGCCCCATCCCCCGCCCGCGTCCGCCACCGGAGGAGGTCCCCAGAGCAGGGCCGGCCCTCGGCGGAGAAGAGGAGTCCCAGCGCCCCGGTGTGCAAAGCAGGTACGTGGAGGGTAGGGGTCCTGTGCCGCGGAGTGGGGACTGCAGCGCTCCGGTGGGGCGGGGCGGGGCGGGGCCGGGCCGGGCGTGCGGTCCGCCACCTCTGCGTCGTGCCGGTGCCGGTCCCGGTCCTCGCAGTGGAGGTGTGGCCGCTAACCTTGGGCCTGGGCTCAATTGGTGGAAATCATAAACCCTGGGGTTTGGCCTTGCGTCGCTACTGCTAGGGCTGGTCCTGTCACTTTTGTTTTAGTGACGCGGTTAATGCTTGCAAATAGCACATGTGTGCTGCTCGGTGTTTCTGTTCCACAAAACAGTTTCGGATCTGGAGGACTGAATGCATCAGCAAAGGCGGATTTGGAGCATTGAAGAGTTGTGAAGCTGCAAGCAGTTTTTGCATTTCGTAAGACTTAATGAGTAGCAAGAAGGGAGAAGTTAAGCAAGATTGCTTTGGGGTGTGTGCATAGGGTCTATGTATATATTTACATATATACGTAAATGGTAGATAGCTAGCCTGAGGGTCTGAATGTGTTTCTGAGATATTGGTTTTATTTCTCTTTGATTTATTGTTTGCTTTTTCCCCCCTCCCTGAAAGTCTCACTAGTGCTGGCTGGCCTAGAACTTGCAGTGTAGACTAGGGTGGCCTTGATCTGCCTGCACTCTGCCTCTCTAGTGTTGGGATTAAAGGCCTACCTGTTTGTGTGTGTGTGTGTGTGTGTGTGTGTGTGTGTGTGTGTGTTTTGAAACAAGGTCTCCTGTAGCCTCTGCTGGTTTGTAACTCATTGTGTAGATAGGTCAGCCTCATGCCTCTGCCTTCTGAGTGCTGGAATCAAAAGCATGCTACTTTGCCGGGCTACAAAATGCTTTTAAAAGATGTTGTTAAGAGGACGCCCTCACTTCAATAATGGGCAAGTGGTTTTCATACAAGACCTCGTTTTAGCTTTTATATTGGCCTTTAGACGGGTGAAGAACAAGTGCTGACAGGTGAGCTTCGACTCTGCTCCTAGTCCACAGAGAACACATCTTCAAGTTAGATCAAGGGAGTAGCTTCTAACATTGCACACCAAAATTCCACACATGCTCAACAAGATTTCTGCAGTTTGTCGTTGAGTGTCTGGAGCTGGGATAGTGCATCTGGTGTGTGGACTGATGAGCTGCTTGAGTGGGCAGTAGAGGAGGAAGGAGCCGGCCTGCAGTCTGATAACAGAATGTTTCAAAGTGTTGATTCTCAACACACTCGGAGGAAAGCTTGATTAGGATAACAGTCAATGTGAAGGCAGCTTTATTTCCGGGGACATCAGGCTCCTGTGTGCTCATTCATATTTTTAACCCCCCCCAGCTCCCATCCCCAACCCCCCCCCAAAAAAAACCACATAAAAAATGGAGTAGTTACTCTTACACTGGGTATGAGGAATACTGCTTGTTATTAGGTCTCTTAGTCTTACTCAAGTGTAAATGTCTGATGGCTTCTTTTTGGAATATATTCTTGTTTCACTATAGTTAGGTCTATACAAAGTAGGGGAAGTATTTTCAGTTGCAGATCTTTCTAGCATAGATTACTATGATTAAGTCATTCCATGTTTTTATGACCAAATCTAGAAAAAGACATTGTAGTTACTGGGCCCTTTTTTGATTAAAAGATTACCAGTTTGCAGGCTTGATGAAATGTAAAAGTTCTTACTGTAGAAACAAAGGTACTTCTTGATGCAGTTCTGGAATCTCACTTGACTCTCATGCCTGGGTTCATCTTTAAGTTGCTAGCTTCTAGGTGTCTTATGGGGTGAACAGAGTCCCACCATCACCAGGGCTTCAGTGCTAGAGTCCGTAAGTTGGAGATCTCAGAATCTCTAGCTGGTTGATTATTTCTCTGGGCCTTGAGCTAGTTACTGATTGGTCCAAAATGTCTTTCTCCTGCCTCTGATAAAGTCACCACACACTCATCCTTGGCAGCTATTTAAGCGTCTAACTTGAGTGCCTGCCAGGGGCCTGTCTGGGTAAGTAACTCAGCAGCAGAGTAAATTGTGGAGTTTACTTTGTGCTCTCTCTCCTTTTTGTTGATTACTTAGATGAGAAGTGGAGTGGCAACACAAGAACAGTTAAGAATAAGCTCTCGGTAGTCACTAGGCTTAATGCCCATATGCAATTACTGTGAGTCATGTGGTATGGAGAAGTGAAAAACGTAAGTTAGTGATAGGTAGAGTCCATGGTTATATGGGATTCCTTATTTTTACATTGTGTGGTATGCATGTGGGTTGGTACTTACATCTGGGGTCACATATGAGATGTCACCTGATGGCAATCTGCTGGAGTCTGTCCTCCTTTTCAGTCTTTGGGTCCAGAGGACTGTCTGTCATCAGGAATGGTGACAGACACCTTTACCTGCTGAGCCATTCACCAGGTGTAATTTTATTTAAAAAGTTTTGATTATATTTTCTATTCTCCCCCCTTTCCTCTCCTCTTCCCTCCCTCTCTCCTTTCTCCCCTTCTTCCCTCCTTTCCTCCCTCCTTCCCTCCGTGTGTGTGTGTGTGTGTGTGTGTGTGTGTGTGTGTGTATGTGTATCTTCACATGGATGCCAGGGCTCATGCCTGGAAGTCAGGACAACCCTTAAGAGCTGATACTATCCACTGTGAGGGTCCCAGGAATCAAACTCACGTTGTTGTGTTAGGCTTGGTGGTAGGCATTTTTACCTGATGAGTCATTTTTGGCCCCTTTTATTTTTTAAAGATTTATTTATTTTATTTATATCAATACACTGTAGTCATCTTCAGACACACCAGAAGAGGGCACTGGATCCCATTACAGATGGTTGTGAGCCACCGTGTGGTTGCTGGAAAATGAACTCAGGACCTCTGGGAGAGCAGTCAATGCTCATAACCACTGAGCCATCTCTTCAGCCCCCCTTCCTTTTATTTTTAATTGACTAATAATTTATCTTTATGAGACATCGTTTGTTTCTTATATATTAATACATCATAAAATAAATGATCATGTTTGGCTAATTGATTTATCATTTCGTACTAAGTATTATGATATATTTAGGATTCAGTTTTAAAGAGTACATGTGTGCCATGGCACTACTGCAGAGATGAAAAGACAATTTTCAGTAATACAGCCTTTACTTTCACTGTGCTGATTCTAGGGACTGAACTCAGGCCGTTAAGTTTGCAAGCAGCTCTTTCTTCCCTCTGAGCCATCTTGCTGGACTTAAAATGATTTTTTCAGCTATCTGATGTGTAATTCAATAGACTCTTGTATAGTTGAGGAGTTAAAGCTACTGATTTGCTGAAAATCTCCATGTTTGATTCCTCCTAAACTTAACTACTAAAAAATACCCTGAAGTTATTAGAAGGCTTACTAGAAATAGAAACATTCAACTTGACATACATTTTGTTTATTACATATTTTATATATGGTGAAAAAAAATCCATGAGAACTTAGATGACTTTTACTGTACCAGAGAGGTGAAGAACTCATTCTGGTGGAGGTGATCACGTCACTGTGTTCTGGAAACGTAAAGTCACTGCCACAGCAACAGAAGATGACTGCTCTGTTGTATCACAGCAGTGCAGTTATGCTACAGTTAATTGTATGCAGCTGTGGTTTAATACTGCATCCTCACTGTTATTTACACTTCTCTTAAGAATAGAGCCAGGCTTGGTGTTTGCATATATAGGGTTTGACAAATGTTGACTTCTTATAATAGGTTTATGTGTGTTTTATAATAGTGATAAAACAGACTATTATTACTTGCAGGCAGTAGTGAAACAGAATACACATATTTTATGCATCCATGATATAAGCTAACATTTAAATTATTGTGGTATTTCTAGGCTATGTGGTAGTTCTGTGAGCTTTTTCAGTTTGTTGCAGTCTCCACCAAAATCCTTGTGTAACTGGACCTAAGCAGTTGAGACCTGTGTTTAATGTCAGCTGCACATTATTAGTAGGTATAGCCACTTGCATACCTTGTCCTATGAATCTTTGCCATCTGCCTGTTCCTTACTTGTGTCCTTTATAATACTTTGGTAATATGTGTAAATGAGTTATCTTTCTGAGTTCTGTGAGCCACTCTAGAATATTACCAAACCTTAGAAGTGTTCATGGGAACCTGTGATCTGTAGCTGTTTGGTCAGAAGTGCAGGTGGCCCAGGACTTGAAACTAGCATTTGAAGAACCAGCAGTCTCCTGAGGTCAAGCCCTTGTTATTTGAAGGTGATGTGTTCCTGTTAAGGGAGAGCTCCAGCTGTTCGTTAGCTGTGGTGCTGTTTGTAAGGTTGTTGAAACTTTAGGAGGAGGGGTCTAGCTGGAGGAAGAAGGTTACCTTGAGTGAGTTCTTTGTGGTATATCTTACCCTGACTCCTTCCCATGTTCTGTTTCCTCTACTTGCTGACTGCCATGATAGGAAGCTGTGTGCTCTGTCATGTCCTCCTTGCCATAATGGATTGACATCTCTGAAACTAGGAGCTAGAACAAATCTTTCCTAAACCTAGGAGCTAGGTTGTTCTGTCAGGTATTTTTGCTATAGTGATAGGAAAAGATGCTGCTAACTCAGGGTAGTTACAATCAGAATTAAGAATTAGATTGTTAAATTTCCATTTGGTGAACAGAGAATTGCCTGGTGCTTGAAAACACCCCAGGGTACTTGTTTAAAAAATTCCAGTTCCAGTTCTAATTTTAGGCTTTGAAATTCCCTCCTAGTGTTGTTACTGTACTCTATATTTAAACAGTAGTTGTAGAAGCCTTCAAAGACATGGTTTGAAAACTTGATAGGAAAAAAAGCATCAATTTAGTATATGTGTGATTTTTGTGGAGTGGCCGATAATGTTGATAGCAAGATGTGTATTTTTTTCATTGCATGTCTTATGTAAATTTGACTGTTAATTGGGGTGGGAAATTGCCAAGAAAACTAGCAAGAGATGTACTTCCTTTAAAAAGAATATATTTGCCAGGCAGTGGTGGTGCACATGCCTTTAGTCCCAGCACTTGGGAGGCAGAGGCAGGCGGATTTCTGAGTTCGAGGCCAGCCTGGTCTACAGAGTGAGTTCCAGGACAGCCTGGACTACACAGAGAAACCCTGTCTTGAAAAACCAAAAAAAAAAAAAAAAAAAAAAAAAGAATATATTTAAAATTACATGTGTGTGTACATAAATCACATTTGGTAGTATGTCTGTGGAGGCCAGGGGAAGACGTTGGATCCCCCTGGAGTTGGAGCTGCCTGTGGTTATGGGTAGTCTACGAATACCTCTGGAACAGTGACACACACTTCACCCTGAGCCATCTTTCCAGCCCAAGAGACATAACTTCTTTGAAGTAGTAGGCGGACTCAGAAAGTAGATCATTAAAACTATATTTTCATGTCTTGTTTCCTAGTACCTTCTGAAGTAGAACTCTGAAAATTCAGTGTTTCTCTAACATTTGAAGGACAGTTGCTGATTTCACACTTTCAAGGCAATCTTTTTGGCTTATGATATATATATATATATACATATACACACACACACATACATATACATATGTATATGTGTATATATGTGTGTGTGTGTGAATGAGGCATTGTAAAACATGCTAGTTCTACATTTTGGCTAGTATAATTTTCACTTAAGTTCAGTTATGCATATTTGATTGAGCTACTTTTTGTTACTGTGCAATACAAAGATGTAAAAAACTAAAACCCTTTACAAACAACAGTTTAAAAAAAATACAGTGCTCTAGAGATTCAAATTAACCAGGCAAGACAGAATTGTGAAACAAGCATGTGCTATGATTGCTCTTGTTTAGAGTGAGTAATTCTACAGGTATGGGTATAGACCTTCTCTCAGAGAAGGTGCTGTCTGCCTTTGGTTGGAAAGGGAAGAACCAAACATGTCAGTTGTCTTACAGGAGTGACAATACATGCTGTGTTCCGTTGTGTGTCATTTAAAATACACAACCTGGGGAATGTTGGAGTAGGGAAAGAGTAGAAGGGCACACTTCAGATGCCCTGTGTAAAGCAGTGTGAACTATCTCAGTGTGAATTAAAGTGACTCAGAACATGTTTCCTAGCTAATGACATTTGTTCTGGAGCCAGACTGCCATGATTCGCATTCTGCCATTGTCATTCACCGACTAGCTGTTCAACTTAGGCAAAGTCACTACCTGCAAAAAGGAGTACTTCATAATACTTAATTGTAGAGGATTGCCACAAGGATATACAATCCTACTCCCAGCAATCGTGAAGCAGAGGAAGGAGATCTCTGTGAGTTTGGGTCAGGCTGGTCTACAAAGGGCACTTCAAGGCTACTTAGAGAGACCTATCTCTAAAAACCAAGTTTAAAAAAATTCTTGTAAACCGACTACAGGGTATAGGTGTTTTTCAGTGCTAGATATTTCTGGATTGTCTTTGCCATCTTTCTGAGGCAAGTTTAATTTGCTATTTGTTGTATTTATGTTCTTAGACTAAGGTATGGGATATTTTGTACGTTTAGGATGAATAAAGTAGGAATTGAGATAGCAGAATCTGGAAGGTTGGAATTTGCAAAGAGATTGAACACCTGAGTTGAGATGTGGTGGGAATGACACTCATGGGAGAGGGCAAATCAATCCTTTGATGTGGTAATGCATTGGGTGTAAGGATTGAGAAAAGGAGTTGAGGATGGTAGTTGGATTAGTTCTAGTTGCTGGACAGTGGGGAAGCAAATTTGGAGTAGAGTAGCAAGCTCAACTCAACTCCAAGACATATTTTGTGCCCTCAGGAAAGCTATGTAATTTTCTAATATTGTGGCTAGTAATACTTTTAGAACTCATGGATGAAAATGGGATAAGAAATTAGGACTTGTTCATTTTCCTTCAGAGTGCACCCATTAAACACTTTCTGCTAGGTGTTTGCAGCTCGACACAGCTGAGAGGACTGAGCACTGGAGTGGATAAGGTGATGGAGAAGATTCTAGGAATAGGAGTCTGGGAGAACGCAAACTTGTCAGGTTTTTTGATTTTGTTTCTTGTGACAGGATTTTACTAGGTATCCTGGCTTGCCCTTCACTCATCAGCCTCAGCTTCCTGAGTGCTGGAGATGGCAGGTGTGCATGATCATGTCCGGCTTGAGAACAAGCACAGAGAGGAAATCTTAGAGATTGAGAAGTAGATTACTATTGAGAAAAGTAAAAAGAAGCTTGTGTGTAAGGGGGGCGGTGTTAAAGATGTTTAGATGCTGTGAAGAGAACAATTAGCCTGAGTTGGCAGAATAAGCATATAGGTCAGTTGATGATAGCTGAGAGTAGTTTGACTATCAGTGTTGGGCCACAAAGCAGATCAAGGTAGTGAGTAAGGGAATAGAATATTATTTTTCTTGTATCAAAATGCCACAACATCTTAAGAAAGGAAGGGTTTTTTGTTTGTTTATTTTGTTTTTTTTTTCTGGTGGTTTGTGCCCCTTTTTTTGGTTCACAGCTTTAGGGTATGATCCATTGTGGTAGGGAAATGTTATGGTCTCAGGAGTATGAGGAAGCTGGTCACATTGAGTGTGTATCAGGAAATACAAAGATAGAAAGAAGGAAACACAGAAGCACAGAGACACAGACAGTGACTGATAGGCAACCCTTTGTCTCCCTTTTATTCAGTTTAGGATCCCAACATGTAGAGCGATGCTGCCCTTTTTTTAGAGAAGGTCACTCTACCTCAGTTAACTGGGTCCAGAAACTCCCTCATAGATATGCCCAGAGGTTTATTTCCTGGGTAATTCTGAGCCAGGTTGGCAGTACTGTCACAGGTTCACCTTTCAGCTTACTGTCCAAATACCGATTTTAAGCCATAATCCTCCTACCTCTTGTTCTTATAGGTTCATGGCCATCTCATAATGTAAAATGCATTCATTCTGACTTCCAGAGTATCCATATTCTTCCAAAAGACTGTCCAGAACTGTTCAAAAGTATTAAGTACAAAGCCTCTTCAGACACTTGGGAGTCTCTTAACTGAGCCCCTATAACATAGAAAAAAAATAAGTTTTATATACTTAAGTATTTAACGATAGATGATAATCACTCCTGTTCCAAAATGGAGGAATAGTGATGTAGCAAGGAAAAATTGAACACAAAAATCACAAAACACAGAAGCAGGGCAAACAAAGCTCTCCAGCTACCTTGTCTGGTCTCTGAGCCACTTTTAGCTCTGCCATTTGTAGCATACAGAACCTCTCTTGAGCTGATTCCACTGTACCCAAGCTGCTTGTCTAGATGGATGTCCTGTGGTCTCCGTATTTTCACATCCTGAGGTCTCGAGACCATTATAACATATAGGTTTACTGTTACAACCTAACCTCCTTGCGGGGTCTTCACCCTTGCTGCACATTGTCTAGCCTCAGTGATTCTCTAGAACTTTAATGCGAGATTCCATTATCCCTACACTCTTAAATTCTTAAATGTCTGCAAAGCCAGTGTGATGTGCATAGTGCTGGGAGTCGTGCTTGACCCACATTGCATTGCCTTGTGTCTGTCCTCGAGTTTGGAAAAAAACTTCACTAGGAAGGGGACCAGAGTCAGGTTTATCATGGACAACCCCTGTCTTTGTGTCAGTTTTCCTGTATTAGTTGATTGCTGCTGAGACAAGATATCTGACAAAACCAACATATGGGTAGATCTGTTTTATCTCACAGTTTGAGGACACATAGTCCATTACTGTGGAGAAATGATGGAGGCAGGAATGTGAGGTGGATGGTCACATTGGGCCTGCTTTAAAGAAAGAGAAACAGATGGGTGCTGGTGTCATTTGCTTTTTATTTTTATTCAGTCCAAGACGCCAACCCTTGGAATTGTGTGGCTCACAGTTAGGGTGCTTTTCCATCCCAGTTAACCCAGTCTAGACACTGCTTCATAGATATGTTCAGTGGCTTGTCTCTTAGGTGATTTTAGATTCTGTCAGGTTAACAGTGAACACTAACCATTATAAATTGTTCTGATGTCAGTGAAAGGAAGCAAGCTGAACAAAGCATTGTGCTAGGGTTCATTTATTATAGGATGAAAAAAAATCAGCATGGTTTTTGGTTTACTAAATGTTTTCACAGGAAATAGTGTAGGTCATAGAAATTGGACATAGTACATAGGGTCTGGAAGTCTCAGGAACCATTAACAAATCTTATTTACTGAGGAGGGGAAATGGGTATGGGTGTGGTTCAAGATGACAGATAAAGCAATAGAAGGGAAGGAAGCTGAGAAAGGCAGCAACGTTCTGCCTTTAAAATACTTGGAGAAAAAATAGCATGCTTGTCTTTTTTGTTTTTTTGAGACAGGGTTTCTTTGTGTAGCCCGGGCTGTCCTGGTACTCACTCTGTAGACCAGGCTGGCCTCGAGATTCACCTGCTTCTGCTTCCTGAGTGCCGGGATTAAAGGTGTGTACCACCACCACTTGCAGTGTAAGGCCCCCACGAATGGGAATGGAGGACTTCACCCAAGCCTCGGGAATTCGTGGCCACCCCAATAACTGCAAGACACCAAACTTGATGTAATCAGCAAGAGGCATATTTTAATCAGTATACTGAGGTCAAGACCTGTATCCCACGCAGGGGCAATGGGGTCTGACCCCGGGGCTTTGGAGACAGAATTTAAAGCCCAAAACCACAACTGGGGGGGGGGGTCCTGTTGGAGAGCACCTGTGGAAAGTCCCAGCCCATTATTCAGTTTGTGACAGGGCACAAGGAACAGGCTATTCTCTAAGAGCCTATACGTAATCAGCCAAGTTCCTGGTATCCAGGATGTATGGGCACGCTGAGAACTCCCAACTCAAACTCTCCTGGTATCCAGGGTGTACAGGAACGCTAACTTGAACTCTCAGCTCAAACCCTATTTAATCTATCTTATGGTCAATTTTTAGTTCCTGGTACCCATAGCGCCTGGTCACGCTATCTTGAACTCCCAGCTCTGAACTCTTTAATCTATCATCTATTTTGTCTTGTGGATAGCTAGTTTCCTAGGACCCAGAACGCAGAATAAGCTGATCTGCACTCTTGACTCCATCTATGAAAAGTTTAAAAGATTTTTAACTCTTTCAGCAGCATGCTTGTCTTAATTTCACATTTAAAAATCAATCTTTTAAATGAGAGTACCTGGAGGTAATTGAAACTACAAATAGCCCTACACTTGTAATCAGATGACACTTCTATTCGTTCTCACTCTGCAGCTCCTAGAAACGGCAATTCAACCTTCAGGAGTTTTTTAATGTTGAATGTTCATAATGTGTATTTTGGTCAACTTTACCTCCCATTTCCTCTTTTGGGGGCTTTCTTTGGGTGCTTATTTATTGATGCCTTTAGAAGATCTTTCCCTTAGTTTTATGTATCATAATGACTTAATCCTACAGAAAATGCAGGCTTACCAGTTGTTAGTATTAATGCTTAAATTCTGACTATGCAGGCACCGTTTGTATCAGAATCTTGTGGTGTGTTACAGTTGCATTTTCTTCCTTTGATAACTTTTTATGTTCCTTGAGGTAGAAATTGCTTTGTTTGTTGTCTTTATTTTATGTGTACTTAACATGAATTTATTCTGAAACCTTTGAAAATAAAAATTTTCAAATATTTTAAAATATATCAGGTTTCCACCCATCTTAGTCACTGTTCTCTTGCTGCAAAGAGACACCATGATCAAGACAACTCATATAAAAGAAAGCATTTAATTGTGGGGCCTTGCTTACAGTTTTAGAGCCTTAGTCCATTACCATCTTGGCAGAAGCATGGCAACAGTCAGACATGGTACTAGAAAAGTAGCTGAGAGTGAGGAGAGAGAGAAAGAGAGAGAGAGAGAGAGAGAAGAAGAAGGAGGAGGAGGAGGAGGAGGAGGAGGAGGAGGAGGAAGAAGAAGAAGAAGAAGAAGAAGGAAGAAGGAGAAGAGGAGGAGGAGGAGGAAGAGGAGGAGGAGGAGGAGGAGGAGGAGAGAGATTTGTTGGTTCATTGGTTGATAAATGATAATGCTCTCTCTATGAGGATTTATTTTACAGAGCACGTTGGAGTGGCTGGAGAGGTACCAGTGTTGAAGATCACTTCCAGCTCTTCCTAGATGACCCCAGTGCACCCATAGCAGATGGCTCATAATCACTTGTAATTCCAGCTCTAAAGGATTCAATGCCCTCTTCTGGCCCCCTTCAGGAACCTGCACACACATGGCATATAGTCACACAGACAGATATGTATACACATATGTAAAAGTAACAATAACATTAAAAAGTTGTTTTGAAAGTGATATATAGGATAGTAGATTCTGACAGTTTTATTTTTTGTATCAGCAAAAAAAAAAAAAAAAAAAAAAGGGAAAAGGATAATATAATTGGATGTATACTTCTAAGTTAGGCTCTCTTTTCATAAATGAAAATGCCTGGGACCAGAGAACTGAGTAAGAATTTAGTATTTCATAGGACTGGGGAGATGAGTAAAGTAAAGGTAGTTGCTGCTAAGTCTACCCATCTGAGTTCAACCTCTAGGACCCACATGGTGGAAAGAGAGAACTAACTCCTTCAAGTTGTCTTCTGACCTCCTCATGAGCTCTGTGGTATGTAGGTGTGTACACAGGTAGTGTACATGTACAAACAGATACTTCCATTTTTTTTAAGCCTTATATAGCTTTGGCTACCTTAGGTCTTGCTATGTAGACCAGGCTGGCCTTGAAATCATAGAGATCTGCCTACCACTTGCTTCCCAAGTGCTGGAATTAAAGACATAAAACAACATGCCCAGCTCAATTTACATCTTATTTTGAGGATTATTTCAAAACAATCTTAGAATATTATATAATAAAATTCATCCATTATACTCCTATTATAAATAGGTATCATGTTGGGCTGGAAAGATGGCTCAGTGGTTAAGAACACTGACTGCTCTTCCAGAGGTCCTGAGTTCAATTCCCAGCAACCACATGGTGGCTCACAACCATCTGTAATGGGATCTGATGCCCTCTTCTGGTGTGTCTGAGGACATCTACAGTGTACTCACATACATTAAATAAATAAATAAATAAAATAGGTGTCATATTAAGATAACACTTTTAAGGAACACAAAAATAGGGCATTATATATAGTGTATAGCATTCCTTCTTGATTTTGTTTCTGGTTGAAGTACAGTGATTAGTACAGTGATGAATCAAAGGGCAGAATGATCTGGAAAAGTTGCTAGACTTTGTTGGAAAAAATAGGGACTGTTAGATAAAACTATTTTTCCAGCCTTTTAAGTCTGCATCTGTGTTTGGGAAATAAATGCTGATGCTGAGATGGAAATTTTAGAATAGCCTTAAAAATTAAAGCACTGGTTGCCTGCCTTTGATTCCAGCACCTGGGGGGCAGGCCCAGGCAGATTTCTGAGATCAAGGCCAACCTGAGTAAATTCTGGGATATCCACTTGAAGGAAGGAAGGAGGGAGGGAGGGAGGGAGGGAGGGAGGGAAGGAAGGAAGGTAGGTAGATAGGTTGGCTTAAAAAAAAAAAGGAAATAAAGCAGTAGTAGCTGGTGTGGTCGAGCACACCTTTAATCCCAGTACTCAGGAGGCAGAGGCAGGTGGATCTCCATGAGTTCGAGGCCAGCCTGGTCTATAGAGTGAGTTCCAGGACAGCCAGGGCCACAGAGAAAACTTGTGTCTCAAAAAACAAAGCAGTGCCTGTTCTAGTACAGGGGTGTGGGGGCGCCCTTTTGTCTTTAAAAAAAAAAAAAAGTACATGCTTTTCTGTATCAATCGTGTAATTCATATGGGTGTGTCTCGGTTGTAGTGCCACATGTGTATAAGTCTAAATTGTTCTGTTTTATTCTCAGGAAATACATTACATACTAAAGTTGAAAATAAGCAAAAGGACAGGGTCTGCTGCTAATGCATGTGTTTGTGGGGTTAAAGCAGAAGACATTTTCCTCTTAAATTCTTTAGTTTGTTTTTTCTGGAAGCTATTCTGTTAACTGAATCAAACTTGAATTATAAAAAATTATTTTTGGAGGTATTTTGGCAAAGATGGAACATAACTAAGAAAAAAATGTTCTTTATATTGTTTTAGATGGAATTTTTAGGCATATCATTGTGAAAGTATTTCCTTAAACCATCCTTCAGAAAGAAAAAAAAACTATATGAACATTGCTTTTTGACTTGTTCTGGACAGGGCAGGGTGTGTGGTGGTGTCTAGCTCTGTAGTGCAGGCTGTCCTCGGCCTTATGATCTTTGTGCGTCTCGTGAAGGGATCACAAGTGCTTTGCGTGGATTTCCTCCTTATAAAATCTGTAACCATGAGTGCTTTATTGGGCCAAAGCCAGAGTAGTAGTAAAGCAAATTGCCACATGACTTGTTTGACTCTTTTTGTTGTTGGTCATTGGCTAACGTGGTGGTTTTCCAGATCTGTGGTTGTAAATGCCAGTGCAGCCTTTAAACTCAGTAGAGTGATAGTAGGATTGAAGGATCTCTGCATATCTAAGAATGGATAGATCTGATGACAAGGATAAAATGCTTTCCAGGACACTTTTACTGAATGATTCATGTGTGTTTCTGTTGGCTTCATTCTGAACTCCTCTCTAAATTTGAGTATTTATTAGGTGCCTGTTAAACAATGCTGTTAGACCCACTTTTGTTGTTGGGGAAACAAATTATAATCAAGAAAAACTCTCTTTTCTCAAGTTTTTGTTTTTTTGAGACAGGGTTTCTCTGTGTAGCTCAGGCTGTCCTGGAACTCACTCTGTAGACCAGGCTGGCCTCGAACTCAGAAATCCGCCTCCCTCTGCCTCCCAAGCGCTGGGATTAAAGGCGTGCGCCACCACTGCCTGGCTTTTCTCAAGTTTTTAACCCAAGACATCTTTCCCAAGAGATGGTTGCAGACAGTTGTAGGCTAGTGTTTCCATCTGTGAGGTCTACCAGGCACACAGGGCTTCTTTTTAATCAGTTCTAGCCAGAACACTTCCAGGGAAAGAACTGTGGTAGGTTGTGAGCCCTGAATCAAATTGTATACCTAGAAGGATGAAGTGTTATTAGTAACTAAGTCTGATCATGTCTCACCCCGTTGAGGGACAAGAGCTTGTGTCCCTTACAATGGGAAGAGCTTCGGGTAGTGTATGCATGGGACAGGCAAAGACACTAGCTCTACTACAGTGCTTGTACTTTGAAATTTGATTCCTTATATTTTAAAGCTTCAAAGAGGACTTGGTGAAAAAGTTCTCTCCCTTTGACATTTTTTCCTTTTGTTCTAGCATAGAGAGGAGAGTTTCTTTTTAGCACCTACAGCTTCTATCTCAGTGTGCTCCCCAGCTGCAACTTTAAGCTTGCTTAAACTCTTTCCTCAACAAAACTCTGGTATTTTAAAAACTGTCTCTGCCATATTTATTGCTCTTGTTCCTATAGACTTGAGAGTAGAGTGCAATAACCATGACACAGCCTGAATTCTGTCCTGCCTTGAAATTTCCTCTGCCTAACATACAACAAAATATAAAATTAAAATAAAACACAGTTTATCTAGGGCTAAGCAAGTACCCTGTAATTTCCAACATCTGGGGGGAGGGGGCTGCTCTTAGACTATGTCAGAAGAAGGGGATACTGTAAGTTTGGATAGTGACTTGTACATGTGTGAATGGGTGCGTGGGTTGGGTGTGGGTATGTGTGGAAACTAGAGGACAACCTCAGGTATCTACTATCACCTTTTTTTTTTTTTTTTTTGACTGGGGTGGGGCAGGGGATATGTTGCTCTCTGTCCTGGAATTTACCTGGTAGGTTTGGTGGCTGACCAGTTTATCCTCTGGGATCTACGTTTCTCTCCCTTCTTGGTGCCACCCATATCCAGCAGTTTTATAGGTAGATTCTTGTTGCAGGGCAAGCATTTTGCCAATTGAGCTCTTTCCTCAGCCCTATAAAAATCACATTTTTAGCTGGGCATTGTAGTACATGCTTACAACCCCAACACAGAAGGTTAAGGCAGGGAAGATCAGGTGTTTGAGGTCAGTGTAGGCGATATAACTAGGTTCAGTCAGGGCTAGCTTGTGCTACATGAGTCTGCCTCAAACTAAACAAAAAGATAAAAAGACATTTTTTTCTTCCTTAGTTAAGAGTGTACAATTTTATTGGTAAATGAATTGCAAATAGTAAAAGGCAGTTGTTTTATTATCAACTGGACACAGCCTAGAGTCATCTGAGAACAGAGTCTGAATTGAAGGATTGCCTAGATTGTATTGGACTGTCAGCATGTCTGTGGCTTTGGTTGTTAATTGACCTAGGAAGGCCTAGTCCATTATGGGTGGCACCATTCCCTGAGCTGAGCATGGAATATGTTCTTTTGTGCAACTTTTATGTGACTTGTCTTAGTTAGGGTTTCCAATGCTGTGAAGAAACACCATGACCAAGGCAAATTCTTATAAAGGAAAACATTTCATTGGGGCTGGCTTACAGTTTCGGAGGTTTAGTCCGTTATCATCATACTGGGAAGTATGGCAGCATGCAGGCAGACATGGTACTGGAGAAGGAGCTGAGAGTTCTGCATCTTGATTTGAAGGCAACCAAGAGAGACTGGCACCCTTAGGCATCTAGGAAGAAGCTCTCTTTTACAATGGGTAGAGCATAGGCGGAAACCTCCAAAGCCCATGCCCACAATGACACACTTTCTCTAGCAATACTTCCTAATAGTACCACTCCTTATGGACCTAGCATATTCAAACCACCATATGACCACAAGGTCAAATCTTATATTTAAGGGAAAATTTTTTTCTGCTTAAAATAAACATTCATATTTGTAAAAACTGTGAAGATGTATAGTTGTGGTTTCTATGAAGAGTCTACAATGAAAATAATAAGGCATTTTAATGTAAATAGAAAATTATATTAAGTATAAATTTCTGCTCTAAAAATTTTATTTCCCCTGCCACCATGCAACATGGCAGATTACTAAAGTAATAGGAAAGCTGTTAAAAAGTCAAAAAGCAAACCTTGCTGAAAAGTATGTGATAGTAAATATTTTTAAATTATAATTCATTTATTTAGTCTTTATAACTACCTCTGCTGTTTGTGGCAAGAAAACAACCATAGATGTTACATAAATAAGTGCTGCCTCTATCTTGCTGTGCAGCTAAGGCTGAGGTTGAACTCCTGATTCTCTTGCCTCTGTTTCCCAGGTGCTGGAAGTACAGGCATGGACTACTATACCTGGTCACTGATGAAATAAAGGAAAAGGTGTCTGTACCAGAGGGCTCAGATGTAAATGACTGCATAGGTAGCATTTTATACAGAAAGTGGGAACTGTATACTCTTCCTTTCTGTGACATGATCACATAAAATGGTAAAATAACACAAAATAATATGCTAAAGAGATAAAAGAAATCCTTTTCTTCAAGGATTTAAAAGGCCAGGATGAGTTCAGTAAGTTGTAGAAGTGCTTGAGTGTGTACACAGAAGAGATTCCTGTTTAGAGAGTTGGCAAAAATGTCTTTGAAATGATACTTAAAATTTTAAAGTACATAGTGTTTTGTCACTGATGAAATAAAGGAAATAAAGGAAAAGTGTATTTTCCGTGCTATGTATGACTATATTGCTCATATTTTTATTTCTTTGGTGCTCTTTACTGCCTCTAGCCCTTTGTATGCGCTTTGCTAGATCCCCTCCCCCCACCCAACCAGCTTATTCATGTCAGTTCTTGAGGTCTCAGGTCTGATGGCACTTAAGCATCCAGGGCTGTCTGTACTTTTTAAGACTAATTAGACTTGGTTGTTGTTTGGAATCCATCTATTACATCATAGTACACATATATAACCTGATGTACGCTTCAATCATTTTTAAATTTTAGAGGATTTTAAATTGTTAAATGTGTTTGTGTGCACACGCATGTGCTTGTACATGAGATAGTTCATGTTTGCCTTGGCATGTATGAAGGTTAGAGGATAACTTCAAGGAGTCCTTTCTCTCCTTTCCACCATGTGGGTCCTGAGGAACAAACACAGGTTATCAAGCATTGTAGCAGACACCTTTACCCACTGAACCATCTTGTTAGGTTTTTAAGTTTTAAAATAACATTTATTTCTCTGTGTGTATACACATTTAGTCACAAATGTACCTTTTGGGGACATTGCAGATTTAGTCAGAGCATTCACATTAAAGGCATTTTATGAACTTTAATTAGTTAATTAATTAATTAATTTTTGAGACAGGGTTTCTCTGTCCCTGGGTATCCTGGAACTCACTCTGTAGACAAGGCTGGTCTTGATTCAGAGATCCTAGTTCCTTTGCTTCCTGGGTGCTGAGATTAAAGCTATTAACTATACCTACTGAACTTAAAAAAAATCAGTAAGATATGATATGCTGAGTATAAAATTACACACTTTCATGCGTGTGTTTGTACATGTTTGTGTTGATGCACATGTATTGCTGTGCACATGTGGAAGACAAAGGACATTTCTTGTTTGTTCTCAGAAACGCCATCCAGCTTGGCCTGCAGCTCACTAATTGTGCTGTTATTGCTCCTCTTGTCTCTTCCTCCGCCTCCGCAGTGGTTGGATTGTAATCTGTGCCACTGTATTCAGCATTTTTACATGGATACCTGGGGTCAAACTTAGGTTCTCATGCCTGTAAGGAAGGAACATTTTCCATGAGCTATCTTTTCATCCCAAGTTGAACACATTTGAGTTAAGTTGGGAGTTTGGTTTTTTTTTTAATGTAGAGTGACTTCTTTGGGATGAATTGTATTTATTTTAACTGCCCACTTTCTATTATTGTTTGAGTGCTGTCAGGAATTATTCTTGATCACGTTTGTACCTTATTCTGTGATACAAGGTTTGTTTGTGAAAGCCAGAGCTCTCCATATGGCTTTGGCTAACCAGCTTGCTCTAAGAATTCTGTCTTCACCTTCTGAGGTTGGAATTACAGGTGGGTGGCCATACCCACTTGCCATTTTTATGGCTTTCTTGGGTGTCAACTCATTCTCTTGCTTGCACAATAAGCACCTTAACCACCAGGCTATCTCCCTAGTTCCTGTTTTACTTTTTGAGACACAAACTTAATAGAACAAACTTTTTGTTTTTGCTCAAATTCTGTTCTCTATGTAAGTATCACAATTGGATACATATTAATCTCTATATAAGCATCACAACTGAACACATATTAAATGTATAAGAAAGAGGTAGGAGGAGATGAGAGGGATATGTGTGTAGTTTAGTATTTGAAATTACTTTTTGTGTGTTACGGCAGAGAGAGACAATTCTAATTTTCATTTATTTTTAAAAGATTTTTATTGCTTATTTGTTTGTATGCATATGCATGTTTTTGTAGGTGCCCTCAGAAGCTATTGGAACCCCTGGAGCTGGACTTCCAGGTGGTGGTAAGCTGCCCGATTTGGGTGCTGGGAACTGAGCTCGAGTCCTCTGAAAGAGCAACATGTCCCTTAACTGCTAAGTCATCTCTTATCTGTGGGCATGAAGGAGGCGGGGCATGCCATGGTGTGCTTGTGGAGATCAAAACACAACTTTAGAATTTGTTTTCTTCTCTCCTATGGATTGCAGGGATCACACAGGTTGTCAGTTGTGTGCAGCAAATACCTCTGAGCAGTCTCCCCAACCACTGTCTGTATGTGGTGGTTCAGGTGGCCTGGAATCTGTATGTGGTAGGCCATCCTGATCTACCTAGTTAGTTCCAAGCTAGCCTGGGTTACAAAATGAGACCTTTTGTCTCAAACAAAATCTAAAAAGGATCCTAAAATTCCAGAAGAAAGGACCACTGTTGTAACACCCTCATTTTATAGAAGAGGAAACTGCAAATGCAGACAGAAACCACAAATTCAAAGCCAAGAACTTGCATTCAGTATTAAACAGCTCAGGGGATTTCTTTCTTTTGTTTTATTTTTTCTTTTTCTTCCCTCCTCTTTAATTCTTTTTTGGTTATTACTTTCAAGACAGGTCTATTATGTAACCTACATTAGCTTTGAGTTCGTTCCTCTTGGCATGCATGCCCTGCCCTGCCTAGCCAGCTCAGGGATTTTAATCCAGTTTGGCAGCAGAGCCTACATTTTCACCGATGTATTCTACTGCCTGTTTGTAGGCGTACCAGTGGGTGAGGTAGGAAGGGTAGTCCCTGGCAAAATTGGGTATGGTCAGATGCTATATTAAATCATTTTTTAAAAAGATGAATATGTTAATTAGTTACCTATATGTGTTCCACAGTGTATGGATATTTTGTAAAATATTGCATATGATAAATACATATTAGTTTTCTAAGAAAAAAGTAAAAACTTTTAGAAAAAGTTAAAAAAGATGGCTGTTAACCACCGAGCCATCTCTGCAGCCTGGGAAAATAAAACTTGTGGATTGTGATGGTTGCAGGAATCAATGTGTTCAGTGGTGTTTAATAGTTCAGGCATGCTCTCTCTCCCTCAGAACCTTTGCTTTGTCTCGTGTGTGTAAAGTGACAGCCCCATGAAGAGTGCATCTCCCTTCCCTGTGCTGCTTTGTTGTGTGTTAGCACCTGGCATATTTGTTGGCTTTGTGTGTCTTACTTTTTTTGTTACAACAGAAGCTTTCCAATGGCAGAAACTATTTTCTTTATTTCTATATCTGTAGTAGATGATCAATGAATGAATGCCATTGCCATTGAAATCAGGCAACCCCGAAGGCTCATTTGGCAAGCTTGGTCCAGAATTGATTGTTGCTCACCTCTTTCGCTATATATATAAGGCAAGCAGAAAGTCTCATAGAAAGTAGGAGAGAGAATTGAAGCTAAGGATGTGGATAGTATCATGAGTGTATTGGCTGCCCAATTTTAAAAGTGCCTTTTGAAATATAAAACTTGAGTTTTGTTGAAATTGCCAGGCCGTGGTAGTGCTGCCTTTAATCCCACCCAGCACTTGGGAGGCAGAGGCAGGTGGATCTTTTGAGTCCAGGACAGGCAGGGCTCCATAAAGAAACTCTATATCAAAACCAAAACAAGTTTTCTTGAAATTGTGCATACATTTTTATATTTTGTATTTTGACTATCATTCTTTGAAAATTGGTGTTAACACACAGGTATTTTTGTTGTGTTTGTGCTAATCTACTAATCCTCTCTCTCTCTCTCTCTCTCTCTCTCTCTCTCTCTCTCTCTTTCTTTCTTTCTTTCTTTCCTCACAGAGCCCAATTAGTGTTGACTGCTCTTGTTCAGTAACCAAAGCTGGGATGAGTTCATGAGTGCAGAGGCCATGCTGTGTCCAGAAGACAGTCTTCCACAGTGCTCCTCCCTGTCTTAGAGCTCTTACATTTTTTTTCTGTCCTCTTTTTCAGCATGTTCCAGGATCATTCTGTGTGTGTGTTTGTGTGTGTGTATGTGTGTGTGTGTGTGTGTGAGAGAGAGAGAGAGAGAGAGAGAGAGAGAGAGAGAGAGAGAGAGAGGCAGAGAGAGACAGAGACAGACAGAGATAGACAGAGACAGACAGACAGATAGACACAGGCAGACAGGCAGACATGGGGGAGGGGGATTCTCTACTATGGAGCAGGACTCAAATCTAGTTCAAAAGTGATTGGCCACCCCCATAACCTTCATGCTACTCTTGTACCATGGGTTCATCTTGCATTCAGGGTTTGCTGGCAAGTAAAATACACCATCTTTTTTCTTTTCTTTTCTGTTTAATCATCATAGGAACTCAGCAAAGTGATAGTTTGGGAGGGAATATGAGAATATGGGAGGAACAACTAAGACTAAGGACCAGTTGAGGGATTAATTGGAAACCTGCTACTATAGAAGCTTACATTTCATACATATGAAAGTGGAGTCACCAAATAATGGGGGAGACAATGCCCTAACATGACATCTTAGACCAAATGAAACCTCCAGTACCAGGAATGGATTACATCTCACTGAGTTTTCGGCCAAAGGGGCCCCATGGGAACTCCTAAACATTTTAGGTAATGGCCAAGGCTATTGGTTGCTCTCTGCAAATTGATGGTAATACTCTATTGCTGAAGCCAACACTTCACATTCAACACAGAGAAGTTAAGCCAGTGCCTAACTAGAGGTTTCACTGCTATGAAGTAGCCTTCATGGCCCTAGAAGGTAGTCTATGTACTACCTACCAGAGGGGAAGGTGATCATCAACTCAGCTTCAAACTCTGTCACCACAACTCTGATCTGCCTGGGAGATATTTTGGTGCAGTAGTAGGAGTGCAGTACAAACTCTGTGGGTTTAACCATCTACTCTAATTGGGTTTAAGGACCACTCCTTGAGGTAGAACTCATGACTGACAGTGCTAGGGTGACCAAGAACCTGAGACTAGGTAGATCATGGGCCTAGAGGAAAAGCAAATACTATCCACTCTGCTGAAGGAACACAGCAATAAATTGACTCCTAACGGCACTCTGTTATGCCCATAGATCAGTGCTTGCTCAGCCATCATCAAAGAAGCTGCTTCTTGCAAAACATGGGAACTAACTCAGAGACCCACAGCTTGACTGTGGAGAGAGTAAGAGAACTTGGAGCACTCAGTCCTAAATGGGATGTCTTTATCCAACCTCTCCCCTCCAGGGCTCAGGGATCTATTCAGAAGAAGAAATGGAAAGACTGTAAGAGCCAGAGATGGGTGACTTCAAGGAAACAGTGTCTTACAGAAACAACAGGACCCATGCACGTTTGAATTATAGAGACTGGCAGCACGTACAGATTCAGGCCTGGCTAGGTCCAGGTCCTAGGAGTGAGAACCAAGAAGCTAGCTGCAGTTGATACCCTCTTGCAAAGGAAAAAAGCAGTTTTCTACAGTTGTATATCACTGGGTATATTAGCCGTACTTCAGGGTAGGCCCTATGCCTGGGAATATTTAGCCAACAGAAAATAAACTCAATGGTATTTTTGTAGACTTGTTTGTTTGTTTTGTTTTTTGAGACATGGTTTCCCTATGTAGTCCTGGCTGTCTTGGAACTTACTCTGTAGACCAGCCTGGCCTCAAACTCAGAAATCCTCCTGCCTCTGCCTCCCAAGTGCTGGGATTAAAGGGGTGCACCACCACTGCCCAGCTTTTTGTAGACTTTTTGTCTTCTACTGCTTTGGGATTTTTGTTTGTTTTGTCTTGATGGTCTTTTGCTTGTATGTTTTGATTTTTATCACCCATCTTCAACCCCCCCCCCCCATTCCCTCATACATGTTTTTTCTCTGTAGCCCTGGCTGTCCTGAATTTACTCTGTAGACCAGGCTGGCACCCAGACTCAGGGATTTGACTGTCTCTGCCTCCAGAGTATTGGGACTATAGGTGTACACCACCACCAACCCAGCTTTGTTTGTTTTTTTGTTGGAGTTTTTTTGTTTGTTTTTGTTTTTGTTTTTTTTTTTTTAAAGAGAGGGCTAAAAAGGGTATGGTGGCTTTGAGGAGTAGTGGGGAAGATCTGGGAGGAGATGGGAGAGGGGAAAAGCATGATCAGAATATGTTGTTGAAAAAATGTTTTTAATTAAACATTGTGTGTTGGGGAGGGGCAGTCTAAGAGTTATTGGACAGCTTTAGGGAGTCTGTTTTCTTCTTCACCATGTAGGTGCTAGGGATCTAACTCCTGTCATCAGGCATCACAGCAAGTACCTTACCTGTTGAGCCATCTCTCTGCTTGTCCCTCATATTCTTCTTCTATAGTTCTGGCCCACCTGCCTAGGGGTATTGCCACCTACAGTATGCTAGACCCTCCCACATCAGTCATCAATCAAGACAATAATGTATAGCATGCTCACAGGCCAGCATGATTGTAGCATTTTTGTTTGTTTGTTTTCCTTTTTGTCTTGGGTTTTTGATTTTTTGATACTACTTTATATAGTCCTATTTGTCCTTGCTATGTAGACCAGGCTGGCCTTATATTCATGAGATTACCCCTGCGTCTGCCTCCTAAGTGTTGGAATTAATGGCATGTACCACCATGCCTGGATTGAAGCAGTTCTGAACTGAGGTTCCATCTTCTGTGGTGAATTTAGGTTGTGTCACATTGACAAAAACTAAGGCATGATGTAATCTCTTAATCCAAGGTATTGTGATATTTAAATGAGGTATTGTGTGGAAAGCAATTAGAAAGTGCCTAGTAAGTGTGCTAATTGCCTAGTGTTCAATGTAGTCAGCTATCTGCTTTGCTCTTTATTCTATAGTTCTTGATTCTTAGAAAATTGCAAGCCGGGCGGTGGTGGCGCACGCCTTTAATCCCAGCACTTGGGAGGCAGAGGCAGGCGGATTTCTGAGTTTGAGGCCAGCCTGGTCTACAGAGTGAGTTCCAGGACAGTCAGGGCTACACAGAGAAACCCTGTCTCGAAAAACCAAAACCAAACCAAACCAAAACAAAAAAACAAAAAAACCAGAAAATTGCAGTGACTAAAATAATTCCTGAAGAGAAAGATTTGTTTCTAGTTCTGGATGGTCAACCATAAGTTAGTTGAAATTTGAATTATGAGTACTTGGACATGAAGGTACTTTTGTTTCTGGCTATGGTGGTGAAATTGTCTCTCTTTTATGTAAATAGAAAACTGAACAAAGGATAGGAAAGCAGCCGTTTGTGGGTGTGCAAGACAGTGCATTGAAGAGAAAAGTGGAACACTCATGAGAGGGGGCAGGTTTAAAGGGATGGCTGGGGAAGAAAACTCTGAAGGGCTGAGTGTGGCAATGATACTTTAGGTGATGGTGACCTCAGAGACGGTTGTGCCAGTCCATATCCTGGGTATTGTTTCTTAAAGATTTGGAACAAACCGATTTTTTAAGGGGTGATGAGTCTGCTGTTTTCAGATAATAACAGAATCTGTGGTTCCTGAGAGGCCTAGTAAGGCCTAGTAAGGTGAACTCTGATTACCATGGATGTCTTCCAGAAGACACATTCAGACTACAGTGCATTCAGGGTGCCTCAGGACATGGACCTGATTAGATTGATGAGATGGAAGTAGGCTGGAGGGAGGTTGCAGTAACTGGAAAGAACTGGACCAGGTTTCACAGAAGAGGGAGTTGCATGAAAAAGACAATCTTCACAAGAGTCTCTCTTAGTGTTTGCTAAAGGAGTTTGTGTGGAATTTGTGTACCAAGGAACTCCCACGAGGCTGGACAAGGCCCACGGGACCTCTAAGTTTAGTAGTTTTCCAAGCTAGGTGTTGATAAACACTGACCAGACATTGCTGTTTTAATCATCCATATGTTTAGTGAAGCCTCGAGAAAGACTATGCCTTGATAGTAGGGTTAAATTCTAGAGAAAAGGTTATTCCCATTTTTTTCTTAAAATAAGATCAAAACAAGCTTTAAAAGATCAAGCTGATCTACAGGTTTTGTAACTGACTTTCAAAATAAAGCCCAACAACCTCAAGAACATTGTAGTGTAGTGTTTGGAATCTAATAAAGTAATTTATTGAGTGCAGGACTGTGTGTACTGCAATGAAGAGATGGTAGGATCAAAGAAATAACAAGTGATGTAACTGGGCAAGTTTTATTTAGTTGTGTGTGCATGTGTGAGAGACGTCCATGTCTATGGCTTTGAGAGGTATGTGTATGTGGACATGTGTGTGGAGTTCCAAGGACAACTTTGTGGAGACTGTTTAAAAAAAAAAAAATCCCTCCAACTTGATGGCATAGTGATAGAAACTACCTAAAAACATAAAGACTCAAAAAAACAATATGGGTGTAATTTTATTTCCAGAAGAAAGGTGGAAGAAAAAGAAAAATTTAAAAATAACGGTTGAAAAATTTCAACTTTATAAAAAGCTAAACTAGTTGATTCAAGAGGTTCAGTTAAGAATAATTTCAAGAATAAAAACACATCATTTAAAAGCAGATTTTAATCGAACAGCTGAGAACTTGTGATAGGTAAAAATAGCAAAGAAAATATGTTATTGAGGAACAATAGAGATGCCAGATTTCTTGGCAGAACCAACATAAGGCAGAAAACAGAATATAAGGCATATTTTGAAATGCTAGGAGGTAAACTGTAAATTTGTATAGAACGCCATACACAGCCAAAATATCTTTTAAAGGTAACATACTTTTTCATATGTGGGAAATTGACCTACAGGAAATAAAGACTCTCTTTCCTTGTGGGGAAGGAGAATGATGCCATATGGAATCTTACCTTACAAAGGAGTAAAGGGCACCAAGAGTAGCGGATGAATATGATACAGCATTTTTATTATTATTTTATTTCTTTAGACAATAATTGCTTTACCTGTGAATTATACCATACTGTGGCTTCATTCTGTATGCATAAGATCCATGGCAGCAGTAATACAAAGGACAGAGTGCAGTAGTGGAAAGACATAGTCTTATACTGTATATAAAGTAATAAAATTTAATTTGAAGATACACTGTGATAAGGTAAATGTGCATATACTAAAAAGCTCTAGAACAAGCAAAACTTCAAAGAAAGATAGTGTGTCTGTAGATGGTTAGCTAGTTATGAAATGGGAAGAAAGAACAGACAAATGGAACAAAGAAAAAATAAATAGCAAGACCATGGATTGATATGACAATATGTTAGTTGGTCTAGATATTTGAACTAAAATACAGATTATTAACTGGATGTGGTGATGTATGATTGTAACCCTAGCAGTTTGTAAGTGGATGCCTGAGGGTCAGAAGTTTAAGGCTAGTGTGATGGTTTGTATATGCTTGGGCTAGGGAGTGGCACTGTTAGGAGGTGTGGCCTTGTTGGAGTAGCTGTGTCACTGTGGGTGTGGGCTTTAAGACCCTCATCCTAGCTGCCTGGAAATGAGTCTTCCACTAGCAGCCTTCAGATGAAGATGTATAACCCTCAGCTCTGCCTGGATGCTGCCATACTTCCTTTCTTGATGATAATGGACTGTGTTGCTGCCAGCAGCAACAGCTGAACAGGGTTCACCTGCAAGAGAGGCTGAGGATAGGGAACAGGCGGGAAGAGATGAAGCCAAGACAAAGTTGTCTGATCAAGGATTGAAGTTTAATAATTTGCTTTCACATATAAAGGGGAAGCCCCACCCCCCAGAGTCTCTTCTCAGTTCAGCCCAGGGGCTGGGCAAGGAGATAGCAGTCCGGAAGGTGTCAAGGCTAGCTCAGCAGCCAAGGCTGGTAATGCAATGCATCTCCTAGGTCCTACTGTTGCTTGGTCTATTGTGGTAAATGACTTTGCAGGCCTGCTCAGGCCTGGGGGAAGGGCACAGGACTGAACCTCTGAACCTGTGAACCAGCCTCAATTAAATGTTGTCCTTATAAGAGTTGCCTTGGTCATAGCAGCAAAACCCTAACTAAGACACATAGTGAGTTTGAAGCCAGCCTGGGCTATAGGAGGCCCTGTCAAGGATAAGTAATGTTTCTTTCCAAGGAGGAAGATACATACCATTTCTGCTATAGTCTCCCCTACATGGCCTATATTACAGATTCAATTCTTTAAATTATCTTTATGTGTATGGATGTTTCACCTGCACATTGTGTATGTGTACCACTTGTAGGGGTCAGAAGAGATCATTGGATTCTCTGGAACTGGAGGTACAGGTGTTTGTGAGCTACCTTGTGGGTGCAGGGGATTGAGCACAGGTCTTTTGGAAGAACAGACAGTGTTCTTAGCTACTGAGCCATCATCCCTTCAGTAGGGCTACAGTTTGGAGAGGTGGGGCTGATGGAGGGTTTTGAATTATTTGTGGTTTGCTCATGAAGGGGATTGTGAGACCTTCTGACCTTTTACTTCTTAGCGATTGGGCCTCCACTGCCATTCATTCCCACCAAGATATCGCTGCTACCATAGGCACAGAGCACTAGATAATCATTCATAAACTGAAATCTCCAAAAACTGTAAGTGAAAAAAACCTTTTCTTTCTTTCTTTTTTTTTTTTTTAGGCTGACTTATCTTATATATTTCTTACAAAACCCTATTTAATTGATAACTAAATTTCCCCCTAACCTCCAGGGGTTTTCTGTGTAGCCCTGGCTATCTTAAAACTTTCTGTAGACTAGGCTGGCTTCAAACTCAGAGATCTTCCTGTTTCTGCCTCCCCAGTGCTGGGATTAAATGTATGTGCCACTACTTCCCAGCAGCCCTAATAGAATTAAGAAAAATCGCTAGAAGGTCAGGCCCTCATGGTGCACAGTCATACATGCAGGCGAAACACCCATACATATGAAATGAATAAAATTTAATTTTAAACCTAGAAAGAAGTACTTATTAATAAGTGCTTATCACTAGACGATGACCTGTTAGAAATTTGGAGAGTGGGCACTGTTAGGTTTACTTACAGTCCTTCTGTTTTTACACTTGAAAAGTTTCCCCCCTTTCTAAATAAGTGTATCTTCTTTATCCGTTCTGCTTGTTGATTTTGTGGATAATAGAAAGCATAGCTTTTAAGCCAATCCTTAGTCAAGTTATAAAAATATGCAGGTTTAACACTGTGGCAAAGGCCATAGAACTTGTATAAAGGAATATCTGGAGGCTGTGATTTTAGATGCTGTGCTAATGTCATTGCTGGTACCATTGAAGGTACAAGCAACCAGTTTGTCTGAGCTGATGGTTGGGAGCTCTGAATTTGAAAGCCCAAGGCATTGATTAAAAATTTCAGTGCCACACCCTGCCACATGTAGTCTTTTCATAGGCTTTGTTCTTTCAAAAACAAGTTAAGCATGTTTGAACCATTGTTTGGATTTATTTGAATAGAAAAATGTCTAAGTTTGTTGCAAACCCTGCTATTGACAGAAGACATATAACAAGCCCCCACCACATTTGGGATAAATGGTTTTTTCCTTGTAACTAATGAAGAGCTCCAAACTCTGGAGCCCCTTCCTCAAGCCTCAGGACATTTCGGCCACCCAAAAATCACAAGAAACCATACCTGGATGCAATCAGCAGAGGTTTATTAGGGAAAGAGCTGGCAGCCAGCAGTCTGATCAGGTACTCGCACTGGAGTCAAGGTCCGACCTCCTCGGCCAGTCCTTGGAGGGTTTTAAAGGGAAAAACCACAAACCAGGGGAGTGGGAAGGGGGGTGAGGGGTTGTCAAAGATACAAAACATGAAAACAGTGGAACAATTCAGAGGTACTCACTCTAAATGATTAGTGTCATGTGGAAATCGCCCTGCATTCTACTCAAAAATGTGTTTTTTACCATGCCATTGTGCCCTATCCTGCCATTTCAGATTATTATCTTTACTTTTTTTTTACCCCACCTAGGTGGTAGCATCTTTATCTGTAGTCAGGAATGCCTTTCTGCCTTGGGCCTCTCCCACCCATAGGTGGGAGAGGCTTGAGGAATGTAATCCAGCAAGTGTCCTTCACCTGGAATGTGAAGGCCTGAAATCTTATTTTCAGTTCTGCCTTCCGTAAGGCAAAAAATCTAAACATATTTCATAAAATGGCCTTTATAATTTTTCACTCTATACTAGGAATGTTAATTTTCCCCTTATTGTTCTTTTTATGAGACACTTTTATATGTTAGTTGGCTTCTCACAGGGATGAAGCAGAATTGCCACTTTACTCTGTCATTCTGATGAGAAGCATAGGACCCTTTTCTTGAGTGAAGTTTCAGCAGCACTCAGGAGTGGGTGCTCCTGGCCTAGTGTTTGTCTCTTGGGCTTGGCTTTTCTAGAGGAGTGACTTCTGAACCGACATTGCAAGGTTGTACATGGATTAGCCCAACTAAAGGAAGGGATGAGGGTGATGTCAGCATAGAAAGAGACTTGGAGGCATGGGATAGCAGGGACTGCTGTACACACAGCTCAAGAGGGATTGGAGCTGGAGATAGTCTGTCAGGTTGTAAAGGGTCTTGTTGGCTATCAGTCCCTTCCTCTGGACGTCTGTATCTGAGACTGGAAACTTTGAGTCATCTTTTCTTCCAAGATTCCCCACCCCTCCATAACCTCTTCATAATTAATTAGGGGCAACTGATCTGTCCATTCTCAGGACTTCATTGAAAAAGAATTATGACAAGGTAAATGTATAAACTGTTCTCACCAGGCTGTGACGTAGTCTTTGTATTTTCTAGGGCTTACCACATTTCACCCCATAGACCTTTAGTCAGTGTTTACCTGAGTGGTTTAAGGGAAAGCAGGTTCAACACAGAAAATGTTTGTTTAAAGTTTTTTTTTTAAATATTTTATTGTTATGATCTTAAATTATGAACGTTTGAGTATCTGCCTGGTTTGAGTATCTGGTTCCTGTGTATATGAGTGTAGGTTCCTGTGAAAGTCATAGACATCAGGTCCCTCTCAAGCCAGACCTAGAGGTGCCTAGAGGTGTTTTCTAAGACTTAAATCCAGGTCTCTATAAGACCAGTATGTGGTTTTAATTACTGAGTCCTATTAAATTTATTTTTAATTATATTTATTTGTGTGTGTATAAATGTACATGTTGAGGTCAGAGAATAGATAGTAGCAGTCAGTTTTTGCTTTCAGCCATGTGATTAGACTCGGTCATCAGGCTTGGTGGCAAGCGGTTTTACACAACAAGCCATATTACAGATGAGCCATCTCATTGACCATAAGAAAATGTTTAGGATTTTTACTTGTGACCATATGTAACTCTTCCTTTCTCTGTGTGACTATAAAAATAATAACTCCAATGATTTGGGGAAGTTTGGTAGAAGTTTAACTGTTGGGTAATTGGAAATCTTGAAATGAAATCAGGCCTGTTTATACAGTTTTTTTGGCTGGTGTGCTGATGGGAAAGAAAGCAGTGGCAGGTCTTGTTGGAGAAATGTACCAGACAACTTGAGCTATTCAACTCTGCACAAACATACATGTTTGTGAATGGACTTTCTGCCCTAGATGTCAACATTTTTTTTGCAGTTATCCCATATAGTAATTATTTAATTAGAACACACATGAACATGTTATTTATTGCTTTTCATTTCTTATAATAATTTGGGTACATATTTTCTTGAATTTATGGGCATGATTTTTTTAAATGATTTATTTATTTATTTATTTATTTTATGTATATGAGTGCTCTATCTGCATGTACACCTGCATGCCAGAAGAGGCATCAGAGTTCATTATAGATGATCATAAGCCACCATGTGATTGATGAGAATTGAACTCAGGACCTTTGGAAGAGCAGCCAGTGCTCTTAACCACTGAGCCACCTCTCCAGCCCTGACATGACATTTTTATTCTCTTGAATCAAAATATGCTGTAAGAGAAAGTTCTGTGTACATTGAGAAAAAAAATTTTTTTACACAAAGTTTCTCTGTGATAGTTCGCTTTTATAACAGGCATTGCTTTTGTGAAATAGTTGCCACTGTCTAGGACAGTGTGTTGAAGCAGCTCATGTGATGATCCATACAGCTGCTGTAACTTATTGCGTTAGTGGAGTTGAGTCTTTTGTAACTAAACTCTGAAACTTAGAACTAACTACGCAAGACCTTTATGACAATAGTGTAAAACAGAATTGTCCAGAAGTATTCTCACACGTGATGGCATTAAGAAGAGCAAGGTACTGGCCATTATATAGAATTAGAACAATCACGTTGTCAGTATAATCTTACCTGTTTCTTTGTGTGCATTTGAGTGCTTATAAGGAGTTATCCTTAGTTGTCCTCTACTTATGTTTTAAGACAGTGTCCTTCACTGAACCTGGAACTAGTTTGAATAACTTGGGACCAGCAAACCATAGGATTCTTCCTGTCTCTGTCCCAGCACTGAGATTGCAAGCACATGCCACCATACCAGTTTTTTACGAGGAGGTATGGACTTAGGTCCTCATATTTGAATGGCAAGTGCTTTACTGACAGCCACCTATCTCCCTAGCCTTTATTTACTATTTTTTAAGATAAGTATGGAATACATTATAGATTTCAGCAGTCGAGAAGCTGAAGCAGGAGGCTAGCGTGAGCCAGTTGAAATCTGCTTGGGCAATACCATATCTCCAAAAAAAAAAAAAAGTATAAAGCCCATATTAAAGTTAAATGTAAATTAACAAAGCTTACCCTTACCTGACCTCTCCCCCACATTAAAAAGGAAAGAAAGAAAAATTATATTAGATATTTCTGTAGAAAGCATGACACAGTAAAGTCATGCATTGTAAATAGCAGACTCTTGTACTGAACCAGGTAATGAGGCGAAATCCAGAGATATTATTTGTCCTAGTCAGGGTTACCATTGTTGTGATGAAACACCATGACAAAGCAAGTAAGGGAGAGAAGAGTTCACTTGGCTTAATCTTCTACATTACTGTTAATCATTGAAAAAGTCAGGACAGGAACTCAAGCAGGGCAAGGACCTGGAGGCAGGAGCCAGTGCAGAGGCCATGGAGGGATGCTGCTTATGGGCTTGCTCCTCATGGCTTGTTTGGCCTGCTTTCTTAAAGAACCCAGGACCAACACCCCAGGGATGGTATACAATGGACACTTCAATCACTTCCATATCAATCACTAAGTAAGAAAATTCCCTACAGCTGGATCTTCTGAAGGCATTTTCTCAGTTGAGGCTCCCTCCTTTTCAGTGACTCTAGTTTGTGTGAAGCTGACATAAAACTAGCCAGCACATTATTTAATAGTGCACGTGCTTATATGAAAAAGAGAAATTCAAATTCATGGACTTTTGAAATGTAATAATTAAACGTATTACAATTTTTACTTTGTGTGGCAGGGGCACAGGGGTTAGGGGGACTGTCTGCCAGAATGTTCAGGTGGTCAGAGGGCAACTTGCAATAGTCAGTTCTCTATTTCCATCATGTGGGGTCCAGGAATCAAACTCTGGTTGTCAAGTTTGATGGCAAGTGCTTTTAATCTGCTGAGCCTTCTCTTGAGACATTTTAGTGTAACAGGGTTGGGGGTTTTCTTTAAGGGTAACACTTTGCTTTATTTTGTTTCAGAGTTCTGTATCAGCAGATCAGTTTTACAGGGCTCGCCTCATCTAGGATGAGATTTTACTATTATCTCCTATATTGGCTACTTTTTGCATTGTTTTATAAAGTGCATGAAAGAAGGAAAGCAGGATTTATCTAGCACACAGTGTCAGGGCATGCAGCCCTTCATGGCTGAAGGTGGGTTGGTGGCAGCAGGCATGTGGCTGCAGGAGCCTGCTCATACCTGGATAGATCAGAAGTAGACACAGAGCTGAAGACAGGCAGGAATGTAAACTTGAAGGCCTGCCCCACAGTGACCCAGCGTCCTCCAGCTAGGCCTTTCCCACAGCCTCCCAGGGCAGCATAAGGAGCCTGTGGGGACATTTTGCATTTTGACATCTTTGGCTATGGTGCTCTGTCCAGATAAGTTATGCAGAGTGTAACTTTGTCACTGTGAAAAACACTGAGCCACACTGTGAAGCCATGAGAGTGCCACATAAGGTCTTGGCTGTATACGCTTAACATTGCCTTAACAGCACAGAAGTAGCCAGGCACAATATGTGAATGTCTGTTACAAAAAAACTTCATTTATGGGCACTAAAATTTGAATTTTATGTAATTTTTCTATATTTAAGAATAAGTTGATTTTTTTCTATCCATTTAAAAATATACATGCAAATTAGTAGGGTGAGGATCAGATTTGGCCCATGGCCTGTAGCCTCCCTAAATTTAGGTATAAAAAAATGAAAAAAAATCTCAAAACCTAATAGTAATTTTTTAATCTTTTCATCATTTTATTTAAAAACACAGTACTTAGATACAAAAAACAAACAAGCCATCAGGCTTGGGAAGTAGAGGACAGACTGATCTACAGAGCTAGTTCTAGGATAGCCAGGGCTACACAGAGAAACCCTGTCTACGGAAAAACAACAAAAATCACATGTCTGGTGCTACAGGGCACTGAGGTTTATCTTGGTTTATCAAGACTTGGTCTGTTTTGTTAATAGAATTAAAATGTAAACAGTGATTTAGTTGTCAACTAGAATTCTGGGATTTATACTATTGTAGGTTTCTTTATAACCTACAGGTGTTTTTTATTAACACGTGTCTCTCAAGTGTGCCCTATGATGTCATTCTTAGGACCTGCCTTCTTCTCCTTGCTCTGTCTGGCTCTCATACTGAGTCCCCTCAATTTGCTTATGGAGAGTTCTCGCACTTGTGATTCTGAAGAAACCCAGTTTTGGTCACAGCATTGGTCAAGGCCATTTTAGGAAATAAAAAGCAGCTGAGTTCTTGGGGACATCAAACATTAGGGGAAATTTACCAGGGAGTAGAAGTTTGAAGCTAAATATTGGCACATACTTGCTCTGTGTTCAGAGTTGGTGCCAAGAGTTAAACACGCCCTGGGCTGAAACCTGTGCTTTTTGCTTGTTTTTATTTTTGTCACCCTGATCTTAATTCCCACATTGTCATCTCCTATTTTGGGTTGATTTTGTTTTTAAGGTCTCTTTATTAGTAGTTATTGTTGTGTTGTTACAGTAAATGCCTACTTACACTCACTCACTGCTTGCTTTACTTTGCTTCTTAGACTGTTTGGTTCGGTTTCCTCCTTTCTGTGGTATTTTTCTTTAAAAATCATTGTCAGAGATTGTCTTTGGTTGTTAAGTCATCTTTGTCTGATTTTCAGTGTCTTACCCTTTGTAGGAGTACATTTACCACAGCAGATGTGTGGAGACAGCTTTAGGGAGTCATTTTCCCCTCCCACCATGTGACTGGGCACTGGGGATTGAATAGGTTGCCAGACTTGGTGGCAAATGCTTTTTACTTGCTGAGCTACCTTGCTGGCCCAGGGTATCATAAACTGTTAGTTTTCTAATTCCATGAACTTGCCTCAGTGTCTTAAGCCTCTGCTCTTACTGACAGAACTATTCATCCTTTTCTTCTTGTGCTTCTCCAAGGTTGATTTTGTTTGTAGAAGTGTGTAGTTTATGTTGAGATCCTGCTTCAGTTTCATTCTGAAGACTATCTTTTATCAGTTCTGGAAGATCATTATCATTTTCAACAATGTTTCTTGCTGATTTATCCTTCTGAATTTACATTGCATATGTGTTGCAGTAAATATCTCATTAGTTTCCTTCTTCCATTTCTTAAGTTTTGTTTGTATTTTATTTATTGTTTGTGCCACCTTTTTCAATAATTGCTGTTACTCCAAAGAATTTTAAATATCTCAGTTCACTAATTCATTCTCGTAAGTTTTCCCCTTATTTCTTGTGTGTGTGTGTGTGTGTGTGTGTGTGTGTGTGTGTGTGTGTGTGTGTTCAGAATGGAGCTTACTAGATAGCCTTCTCTGGCCCAGAAGTTGATGTGTTGTGGACTAGCCTGGCCTTAAACTCACAGATCTCCTGCCTCAGCCCACCAGGTGATAGGATTAAAAGCATGTGCCATCGCCCACAAATTCTTTTAAACTTTTTAAATGTCTAATGTATGTACTGGGCTTTGTTTGTTTTTGTTTGTTTTGTTTGTTTGTTTTAAGATTTATTTATTCACTGTAGCTGTCTTCAGACACACCAGAAGAAGAGGGCATCCGATCCCATTACAGATGGTTGTGGGCCACCATGTGGTTGCTGGGATTTGAACTCAGGACCTCTGGAAGAGCAGTCAGTGCTCTTAACCGCTGAGCCATCTCTCCAGCCCCTGAACTTTGTTTTTATTTCTGTAGTTGTAACAGATCAAAGCTAGGGCCTCATGCATGCTAGGTCTATGCTTTAGTTAGTTACTACTAAATTTCCAATCTCAGCAGTCCTTTTTAAAACTTTACTTGTTATTACTATACATATATTGTATGATAGCTATATATAGGACACATGTCACAGCATGTGTATGTGGAGAAAAATAAAGACCACTTTGTAAAGTTGGTTATTTCCTTCATCTTTTTGTGATCTGGGAATTGGACTCGGGTCATCAGGTTTTATCAGCAAGTGCTTTTAGCTGTTAAAGCATTTCACTGGGAACTGGGGGTAGCCACCAGCAAGTCCTAGATGCCAGGAAAGAAGAGACTCCCAGGACCCAACTGGGGATGAGATTAGCTGAAATGCCCAACAAAGGAGAGGGAGAACCTGAGAGTTCTGGATATGATATTTTTGCATATCCAGAGGTTAGGCAAGGCCCCTGGTTAGGGGATGGAGCCACCTACTCATCTCCAAATTCTTAACCTAGAGTGGCTCCTGTCTAAAGGAAATAGGGGACAAAGGGTGGAGCAGAGACTGCAGGAAAGGCCATCCAGAGCTGGCCCCACCTGGGGATCAATCCCATATGCAGACACCAAACCCAGACACTATTGTGGATGCCAAGAAGTGCTTGCTGACAAGAGCCTGATACAGCTGTCTCCTGAGAGGCTCTGCCAGAGCTTGACAAATACAGAGGTGATGCTCACAGCCAACAATTGAACTGAGCACAGGGTCCCGGAGTTAGAGAAAGGACTGAAGGAGCTGAAGGGGTTTACAACCCCATAGGAAGAACAACAGTATCAACTAACCAGACCCCCAGAGCTCCCAGGGACTAAACTACCAACCAAGGAGTACACATGGAGGGACCCATGGCTCCAGCTACATATGTAGCAGAGGATGGCCTTGTTGGGCATCAGTGGGAGGAGAGGCCCTTGGTCCTGTAAAGGCTCAATGCCCCAGTGTAGGGGAATGCCAAGGCAGTGAGGTGGGAGTGGGTTGGTGGGAGGGGGAACATCCTCATAGAAGCAGGGGGAAGGTGGATGGGATAGGAGATTTCCAGAGGGGAAACCAGGAAAGGGGATAGCATTTGAAATGTAAATACATAAAATATCCAATAAAAAAGAAAGAAAGAAAGTGCTATCAAGTTAGAACGGACATAAGCATGTGAAAAAAAAAACTGTTAGGGAGTTGTTTGTCCATATCTCTCTCAATCAGGAACTGTATTTTCTAAGGGTCCTTATTCATATTTGTTTCTTAGAGTCAGACTTAAGAGTATGCATAGCTACTTGCTAAGGAGAAATACTAGGCTGAAGCCTCAAGGTTCTGAACTAACAGTATTTGCTTATTTTAAAATATACTACGTATGAAATGATAGCATATAGCCCTTTGGAATCAGCTGTGTTATCAATACCTTGTTCCTTCTGTTTTTATGGTCAGTGTTTTTGGTTGGGCCGGGGCTTTGCATATTTAGGTTGGAGAACTTCTATAAAGCTTAAAACTTTTTTTAAATTAACACTTTTGCTTTATACCTAGGTGACAAAACACGCCCACCTTCCTCAAGCCCCTCCAGCATTATCCGACGCACTTCCTCCCTGGATACTCTCGCAGCTCCATACCTTGCTGGACACTGGCCCCGAGACAGTCGTGGGCAAGCCGCACCCTGCATGAGGGACAAGGCCACACAGGTAGGTTTCTCTTACTTGTTCTTCTCTGAAGCATTGAGTGCACACCAGAATTTTCTCAGAAGCTTTTCAGAAGTACAGGTTTCCAGGCCTACCTTTCAGATATTCATCTGGATTTGTTTGACCTGGGAGCATGCATTTCTAAAAGTTCTCAAAAATAACTCCCATAGACATATATAATTGTGAACATACTTCCCCTATTTATTTCTTAGAACTTAGGTTACAGTCTCACAATATTTTCATGTCTGGAATTTGGACTCAAAAAATTGTAATAATAGGATTATTCTGTATACTGTTTATTTTTGTGCCCCAAAACCTTCATATATTGGGAGAACTATAGTACATTGTTGATTTTGTGTTTGTGTTCACACATCTGCATGCTTATACTGTAGAGTGCTAGAGTGCATATAGAAATCAAAGGGACTCTAGGGATTAAACACAGGTGGTCAGCAGTGCACCATCATACACTGCTAAGCCCATTTACTATAGGGTTCATAGATGTAAACATCTCAACAAATGGTAGTCTGAAGGTGAAGCTTCGTACTTTTACATCTATCTGACTAGTTAAAAGGATGTTAGAAAGTCAACATATCATTTATAAATTTATAGTTGAAGTCCGGGGACTGGAGAGATGGCTCAGGGGTTAAGAGCACCGACTGCTCTACCAGAGGTCCTGAGTTCAATTCCCAGCAACCACATTGTGGCTCAACAACCATCTGTAATGGAATCTGTTGCCCTCTTCTTGTGTACATGAGGACAGTGACAGCGTACCTTCATACATAAATAAATAAACCTTTAAAAAAAAAAAAGAGTTGAAGTCCAGCTAGGAGGTGGTGGCACGTGCCTTTAATCTCAGCATTTGGGAGGCAGAGGCAGGCAGAGCTCTGAGGCCAGCCTGGTCTATAGAGTGAGTTCCAGGAAAACCAGGACTACACAGAGAAACCCTGTCAAGAAAAAAATATTGAAGTCCAATAGTGTACAAATAGTTCATGAGTGCATGCTAGTTTGAAGTTTCTTTTTATAGTATTACCACACTGTAGTTAATTAAACATTTATACAGTCATTTATCCATTGTTTTTCATACTTACTAGACAGTGAATCCCAGTAGGGTGAAGCTGTGTCTGGTTTATTGTTGCTGTTTTCTCAGGGTTATACCTGACTAGTAAGTGCTTAAGGAGATTTTGAGGAGCATTTGCAAAAACAGTGGATCAGCAGCACAGTATTCCACTCTTGGTAATGGAGAATGAAAGGCTGTAAAGACTTCTAATACTGTTGGCAGTTACATTTTTGCATTAAAAAACTAATTATAAACTACATCCTACATAGAGGACTTACCCCAAGAAACTCCATTTTATTGGTTAGGACAGATTAGACAAACGGGTTTGAAAGCATAAAGCCTGGCCCCAGCCACTTCAGGAGGGCTACTTTGTACAGCTGCAAGGTGACTAAAAGGTAACTAGCAATGTGCCTAAGATTAAAAGTACCTCATAGAACTTAAGAAGGTGCTGGAGCATAGAAACAGACAATGGCTTTTGTAAATAGGCAATGCTTAAACCCATTGCAGTAACCACATCCAAAAGTCTTTTCCAGACTCTGGAGGCAGGTCTGGGTGTGTCATAGGCAGATCCCAGTGTCCCCATGACACTGGAAGTGTTGTTGAACTGAGAGTCACAATAGGAGTAAACCTCTGGAGACCTGAGTGATTGATGGGAGTTGTGAGCCCAGCCCTGTCAGCAGTCTCCTGTGGGTTCTCCAGTTTTAATCCTAATGGAAGCCATGTTCTCTAGCATCCTTGATTGAATGTTATCTAAGATGTCTCCCAGAACAGTGGCTCCAAATCTGAGTCTGCATTTCCTTCACTATCCCAGAAGGTACATGCTAGCACCATTCTATTTGTTGACATTCCATGACCTCCACCACTTGGAATATGTGTTGAAAATGCCTCCCCTCCCACTTTATCTGTCATATAAATCATTATACCAGAATTACACTTGTTCATGTGATCTGTAGTAGCTGCAAGTTCCCAAGTTGCATAAAGAGAAGTTCCCTCACTTCACATCACAGTGCAGATAGAAGAGAGATCTGCATTTCCCTATGTTGTTATCTGTAGAAGTTTTTGTTTAAACTCTAGCAACTTTAAGACATTTTGAGCCTTTTTATAATGAAACAATTCTCCTGAGTATTCATCAGTATATTCTAGATACTTGTAAATTGGAATGTACTCTTCAGTGCTCAAGTCCCAAAATCTTTGCCACTTTGAAAATGCCTGCATGCCACCCAGTGTTAGTCAATAGAAGAATTCATGTACCAATTTTGCTATATTTTTATCATTTGTTGCTTCAATATTAGTTTGTATATAACTTCAGAGAGTTTGTAAGTCTAATCCTGCAAAGGATTGGACTAGAGCTTTTCTTCATAACCAGACAGTTGGAAACCAGTTCCCAGGACGACACACTGTGTGTCCCATCTCCAAAACAAGTTATTCTTTTTTTTTTGTTTGTTTGTTTGTTTTCCAAGACAGTTTGTCTGTGTAGCCCTGGCTGTCCTGGAATTCTCTCTGTAGACCAGGCTGGCCTCGAACTCAGATATCCTGCCTGTGCCTGCCTCCTGGGGTATCTGACTGAAGCGATACACCATCACACCTTGCTTAAAATAATTTTATTCTTGTTATTTGATGTCCTAAACTTTCTTTTAGATTTTATTTAAAATTTCCTGTGATGATAAATTGCAAATGTTCAACATGAAGGGTTTGGTTTTTTTTTGTTGGTGGTGGTGGTGGTTTTTTGTTTTGGTGTTTTTTTTTTTTTTTTTTTCACCATTAGGTTGACTCAATTTAACTACAGCCATCTTCTAGGGAAGAATAGAGAAAAAGCTGTCTCTTTAATCCACATTTTGAGCCATCTTCAATTGCTTGTTGCAGCAGTGCCTATGTTACTAATTCTGTTTAGTTTGCGGTTTAGAGTCCCAGGACCAGTACTGATTACCCTTACCACCAAACCACATTTAAGCTTCTCTGCTAGTCTCTGGATTTGACTTGAATGTCTGGTCTTGACTTGTCATTGTTGTTGTCTAGTTAAAAAATTCACAAAAAGCTGAAAATTTGCCACTTCTTGTTTAGAAACTGGAACTGCAAATAGCAATCAAGCTTTCTCTTGGGAGAGCCAGTACACTAGGATGCAGATAGATAGTTATTGCCGGATGCTGCGCTCTGTTTGCCAACCCCCTCTCCACATGTCCCACCTCTGGGCCAGTTCAGAATTTATGAATAACCTTATTAGTAAAAGAAATGAAAGAAAGGTTAAAACTGGTTATAATCAACTGATGCTAAGATATTTATGAGTAGTTTATGATGGTTAAAATATGCTAGAGAAATGGCTCAGTGTTTGAGAGCACTGTTCCCACAGAGGACTGGGGTTTATTTCTCAGCACCCACATGGTGGCTCACAGCAATCCGTAGACACACACAAGATACATATAGAGACATGCAGGCAAAATACTCAACACATAAAATAATAAAATCTTTAAAAATTTAAAATAGTTCTACCAGTTCTAAATTTTTATAGTATATATTATTTAATAGAAAAAGTCTGGTGTGATGTTGCTAAATACTTTTTGTTAAAATAACTTTTTTCCCATCTATGATAGACCGAGAGTGCATGGGCTGAAGAATATGAAAAGAAGAAAGGGTCTCATAAGCGCTCATCATCCTGGGGCAGTACAGAACAGCTTAAAGAGGTTAGCAAAATGTTCTCTGGAAGCAGAAGTTTGGCTTTTTCAATTTGATAGTTCCTTAAAGTTGTGGGCTGCAAATGTCATTTCCTGATGCAGGAAGGGTATGTATGTGTGCATGCATATCTTTGTGGGGATACATGCCTTCATGAATGTGTGAAAACCAGAGGGTAATGTCAGGTGTCGGCTACTTTCACATTTTTGAAATAAGAGGTCTTTGACTGAACTTATCACTGTTTTAGTTGTGCTACTGACCAGTGAGCTTTAGGGATCCATCTGTTTTTCTTCTACCTCCAGTTAATCCCACTAAATGACAGTAAAGACCATCACCCAAATTATTTGGTCAAATTAAGCAAGTTTTATTTTCTGTCTGGTGGGGTTATCTCTAAAATGGGCTTGAAATATTTTTGAAAATAAAGCATTGAACATAGTAAAAAGTGGGGCTTATATAGCCCAAAGATCTGTTAGGCTAGAGGGCTTTCCCGGAGTTGAGGGATTTCCAGAGGAATCTTGGTTATATAGGAACTTAGATGAACATTTTAAAATTATTTGGCAGAACATTTTACCAGGGTACATTCAAGGTATGAGTTAATTCTATAAGGTAGAGAACTTGTCAACTTGACTTTTGCAGCAAGCAGAAATAAACTTGTTCTGTCCTCATAACAAAATAGCTTGCATCCATAAGATGGAGTCCCAGCACAGGGGTTGTAGATGAGCATGGGTACTGCAGATCTGAACTCAGCTGTTCAGTGCGTGTGTAGCAAGCACTTTATCCCTAACAGCTTAGTGTACTTTCCCCCCTTTTACTTGAGAAATACTACAGAAAAGGTTACTATGTTGATTTGCCCCCCCCCCCCCACTCCCCAAATGTTTGAAGCCAGATATTGGCATATACCTATAATCTCAGCAGTCAGGGTATTGAGGCAGGAGGATTTCATTGCTGAGTTTTGGGCCTCCTGGGCCACACCCTCCCCCCAAAAAACCCATAAAAATAAGATTTGAACAGAAAAGGTGCATGTATTAACCTGATGATGCAAGGCTTGCTTTAAATAGAAGAGTTTGTATGCATCTAGAAATATATGCAGACATTAGACTTATAAAATTAGCGTGATTAAGAAACTGGCATTTTTCTGTGTATGATAGTATTTTTGAAATTTAGTAACTTGATTACAGATAGCATTGTGTTATTATTGTTTTCTGTGTATATAATTAATGTCATTTTAATTTACCCATAATAGAAGTAAAAGAGAAAAAAATCAGTCAAAGGATAATAATGAGATAGCCATTAAAATTGGATTTGTAGCTGGGCATGTTGCCACATACCTTTTATCCCAGCACTTGGGAATAGGAAGTAGGGTGATGAAGAGTTGAGGCTTAACTTGATGTGGTGGTTTGAATGAATGTCTCCCAAAATTTCATGCATTTGAATACTTTGTCCCCAGTTGGCAACACTGCTGAGGGATAGGTTTAAAAGGTATGGCCTTGCTGAACAAAGTATGTCACTGGGCATGGGCTTTGAGATTTCAAAGTCATGTGCCATTCCCCATTTGCTTTCTGCTTGTAAGTTCTCAGCTTCTTGTTCTAGCCACTATGTTTTGCTTCACCATCTGTTAGGATAAAATTGTGGTGAGAGGTAGGAGGTACCCTTGGCAGACCTGTGCCAAGCTGTGCCCCTGAGGAAAACATGTAGTGTAAGAGGCTTATTGGGGGAGGGGGATACTAAAGGCTGTCTCAGAGTGGGGACATGACTGAGAGATAGAGGCAGACAAGTGAGGCGGTGGGGGATGGGACATTGACATATCTGAGGTGGCTGGGGCCCTTTTATGCACAGCACACACCTGATGTATCTGGTGGCGGCAGGTGGTGACATCTGCTGCTGCTAGGTCCTTGAGAGCAGGCCAGTGGGAACACCTATTTGCTAATGGCATCATGGCCACTATTCCTCTATAAATGCAAGTCCAAACTTCCTCCTTTTGTAATATTTTGACTTGTGATATTTTATCACAGTAATACAAAAGTAGCTAATACACTTGGCTAATGAGATCCTGGCTCAGAAAACAGCAAAATTGTATTAGATACTTAAAGGTTTTATTTTAAGTATATTTCATGGCTTGGCATTCTTGTAGTTTTCTTCCTGTTGCTGTGATAAAACACTTTTAACCAAAAGCAGCTTGATGAGAAAAGGTTTTATTTGCTTAAAGTGAGAGAGAGAGAAAGGGGGGAAAGGATGAATATGGAGGCAGGAGCAAGCTGATGACGTTTCATCAAAACAGAGAGTACAGTGGAGTAAGCTCAATGCCTGCCCCAGTGATCCACCTCCTCCAGGAAGGCTTACCTCTAAGAGGTTCCATAACTTCCTCAGAACAGCACCACCAACCTAGGACCATGTGCTCAAATACATGAACCCATGGAAGGTAGTTCTCATTCAGATGTACACACGTGGCTTGATTTGTAAATACCATTTTAATTTTTTTTACATTTGTAAAGGCAATAAGAGAATAAGTTATTTCTAAAAGCATAATTTAAATGTTGAAAACTGTTTAATACTTGAAATCTCAAGACTAACAACAATGTTAAATGTACTTCTGTTTTTCTTTAAACCTATACATATATGTATAAAAATACTGATCAATTAGATTTTATAGTATGGTTTAAAATTTTAAAGTATTAAGGGTGAATTTATTGGTTCTTATTAAGCAAGAATATGTTTTTGTTTAGTGTGAAAAACACTTATTTCTGTCCATTCTTCCTTTCAGATTGCAAAATTACGCCAGCAACTACAGAGAAGCAAACACAGCAGCCGTCACCATCGAGATAAAGAAAGGCAGTCTCCATTCCATGGCAACCATGCAGCTATTAACCAGAGCCAGGTAAGGAAAGATTGCTTCTCTTCTAGGTTGTTTGTAATAATTTAGGATAGAATGTCCAAAACCATGTGTGAAACAGTGGTGTAAATACTAAACCATAGCCTTCCTCCTTCCCCCAGACTTATATAACAGTATTTCATCTAGAAGGTGTACCCAGTAACAGTTTAAAAGTATTTTCATTTATTTACTTTGGGACTTTTTTCCAGATAGGGTCTCTTTACACAGCCTTGGCTATCTTGGAACTCATTATGTGGAGCAGGATGAACTCACAGATACCTACTTTCTGTGTTTATTCCCCATCTGTGTTTACTCCTGGTCACTTCAGAGTTAAGATGGAATTTTATGAAATTACATGGTACACTGTAGGAGTTGAAAAGCTTTAGAAGTGATTTTTGAATACCAGTTTATTAATGTGAGAATTTTTAGTTAGGTATACTGACAGAAGACTGTAATTTTAGTATTTGGAAGGCTGAGACAGGAGAGTTATTTGTAGCAAGAGCTTTCTCAAACCTAAGTGGGCCAGGCATTGTGATTGCACCCCTTTAATCCTAGGACGCTGGAGACAAAGAAAAGATAAATATAGTCAACAATTTGTTTTTCAACACAGAATCCACCTGCTTTTGTCTCCTGAGTGCTGGGATTAAAGGAGTGTGCCACCACACCCAGTTTATATGCCACACTTTTTTTTTTTTGGTTTTCAGTTTTTCGAGACAGGGTTTCTCTGTGTAGTCCTGGCTGTCCTGGAACTCACTCTGTAGACCAGGCTGGCCTCGAACTCAGAAATCCTCCTGCCTCTGCCTCCCGAGTGCTGGGATTAAAGGGGTGCACCACCACCACCTGGCTACACCACAATTTTTAAATTGAAAATTTGAATTTTCCTTTTTTTTTTCTTCTTTGAGACAAGGTTTCTCTGAGTAGCCTTGAAACTCACTCTGTAGACCAGGCAGGTCTTGAACTAACCATAGAGATCCACCTGCCTCTGCCTCCCAAGCGCTGGGACTATAGGTGTGCGCTACCACTACCCAGCTAAAATTGAGTTTTCTTTTTCTTTTCTTTCTTTCTTTCTTTTCTTTCTTTCTTTCTTTTTTTTTTTTGTTTTTTTTTTTTTGTTGTTGTTTGTTTGTTTGTTTTTTGTTTTTGTTTTTTCAAGACAGGGTTTCTCTGTGTAGTCCTGGCTCTCCTGGAACTTACTCTGTAGACCAGGCTGGCCTCGAACTCAGAAATCCGCCTGCCTCTGCCTCCCAAGTGCTGGGATTAAAGGTGTGCACCACCACCGCCCGGCCTAAAATTGAATTTTCTTAATAAAATTTACTAAGCTTAGTCTTGTGAGTTGGAGTGTTGCATGCTCTCTCTCCCAAGCCTGATAATGTGAGTTCAATTTCAGAACCCACATGGTAAAAGAAGAGAACCAATTCTCATAAGTCATTCTCTGATTTTTTACACATATGTACACATGCAGACACACATATGCACACTCACATGTAATGTTAAGAAGAAGGGGCTGGAGAGATGGCTCAGCGGTTAGGAGCACTGACTGTTCATCCAGAGGTCCTGAGTTCAAATCCCAGCAACCACATGGTGGCTCACAATCATCTGTAATGAGATCTGATGCCCTCCTCTGGTGTGTCTGAAGACAGCTACAGTGTACTTACATATTTAAAAAAAAAAAAAAAAAAAAGAATGACCAGCACATGAAAAAAAAAAAGGAGGAAAAGGAAGAGTTTAGCTGTGCAGCCTTTCCTCCCAGCATTCAGGAGGCAGAGGCAAGAAGATCTCTGATTTGGAGACTCACTCCTACTCCTATCCCTATGCTACCACCCCCCAAAAAAACCAAAGTTTATCTATCTTGAATCTTTATACTTGACAAATAAAATACATGCTTCATTTGTCTGTTTATTAATTAGCTAACCCCAAATCAGACATATGCAACTTGACTGTTGTATCAGTCATATTAATGTCTATTTGAGATTCTCAGGGCCTGTTAAGTTACTGGTATGACGTTGCTTAGGTAGGTTCTCTCATTAGCGGAAAAAGCACAGTATCAAGGCTAAACATCCGCATAGTCTATTAAATACTTACCATCTGATGCTATTGTAGGAAAAGTGGCAATAAAGAGATAATCTCATGTCCTCATCAAATCTTATTTTTGAGGGATGTAAGTAACTAGTTAATTGTGATAATGTACAATGAATATGTTCACGGTACAGGGATATTTCTCTTTGAACTGAGGATGAGCCATCAAGAAAGGCTTCTCAGAGAAAATGTTACCTGGTTGATCCCTGAAATATAGTTGGAGTTAGCCCACCTAAAAGATGAAGTCATGGCCGAGTAGGGTGGTAGTAAAAGATCAGGAGATAAATAGCAGGCAGACCTTGAAGTCTTCACAGACTTCACTGGATCAACCAGGTAACATTTTCTCTGAGAAGCCTTTCTTGATGGCTCATCCTCAGTTCAAAGAGAAATATCCCTGTACCGTGAACATATTCATTGTACATTATCACAATTAACTAGTTACTTACATCCCTCAAAAATAAGATTTGATGAGGACATGAGTAACACACTGTGATGTCATCTCAGTTATACAGAAGAACTTCTTTTTTAATGTTGGAAATGAGACTCATGATCCCAAATGCATTTTATAGTGGTCACTGTAGGCTTAGAATATATGATGAATTTAGTAGAGGACAAATAATACAAGCCAGGCGTCATTTAAAGAGTTAGAATTGTGAGTAAGGAATCAGAGTTGACCTGGAATACTGTAGAAACTTAAAACTAGTGAGAAGGTAGTAATAGTTAGAGTCTTTTGAACTGCTTAGTATAAGTTGCTGACACTTAGGAGGTGGTAGTGTTTGAACTGTTGAACTGCTTACTACATGACAAGCATTCTCCTCAGGACTTATGTCATTATTGGCAATTAATCTTCATATTGTAATTTAATACTATTAACTCCCATTTAATAGGAAGTTGAGACCCTGAGAGGTCAGTTATCTTAAAGGTCATATTAGACAGGCTTGGGTTCTCACCTAGACATTCTGATGTGAGACTGAGTTTTCACACATTGCCAGCTGATGGCCGCCAATACACAATAATGATGGAGAGATGAATAAAGGCTGGGGCCATCTTAGTCTTTGAAGTACAATTCTAAGAATGTGTCTATCTGAAAGTACATACAAAAGTTAAGTGGAAACAGGGCCCTAATATCAGGTTGACATCTTAAATTTGTGCTGTACCTCCTCTTCATCAGAGGACCCTCTGACTGCAGTATGCGCCTGCTAATGCAGACCAGGACTGCCAGTGCACCGAGATTAACAGAGCACTCAGCCTTCAACAAGACAGCTTTGAGACTCTAAGGCTCAAAGAACATTTTGGAAGAGGGGTTGGAGAGAGTATAAGAATCAGGGTAATGTCTACTTAAAAGATACCCTCTGGACATGACATAAATTTTGGGCTTCTGAACTCACTGCATTGGTTATCTGCATAAAGCCTACATGAAGCTGGGCCCATCAACATTTCATTATGCAATGGTGGAGGAGCCTGTGAAGCCACCACACTTCACTGAGGGACTATTGGCAGGTGATGGTTTTTGGAGGAATGTTGCATTTTCTTGAGTGATGCAGCCACCTGATAAGTTGCTTTTGCTTTAGTGTATAACCTGTCACTTATGCTTAGGCAAAAAACAAATTATTCTAGGTCACATACAAAAGAAGGTATGGGTGTAGAGGGAGGGCTTGTTGGGTAGAAGGGTTTCAGCAGGGAAAAGAAAGGAGAAAATGGGGTGTCAGTGGGAGTGGTGAAACTACTGAGATCATATCAGTGTATGAAATTGTCAAAAAAAAAAAAACTTAGTGGGGAAGGTGGGAAGCAAGTCAAAATGCAAAATACAAAAGCTACAACTGAAATTGATTAGAAGAAACAGGCCTCAGTGTGATTCTGTGCTCTCTCTCTCTCTCTCTTTCTCTCTCTCTCTCTCTCTCTCTCTCTCTCTCTCTCTCTCACACACACACACACACACACACACGGAAAAGTATATAAATTAACATTTGAAGTTGTTTTTAATATCTCTTAACAATTAAAGGACAGTTATGATAGCCTCTAACTAACAGATTTTTTTATTAAGTTTTGAATGATTTGAATCACAATTTAATAAGTATCACAAGCTGATTTTTTTCTTTTTTTTTTTTTTTTGTGGTTCTGTCCCTGGGAATTCAAGGAGCACTGTTGGTTGGGGAGAATGAATCTTGATAAGTTTCTTAGATGAGAAATTTTCATGTCCTTAGTTTTTAAAAATGATAAAAGTCCTCAGGTACTTTAGAATAATATTTAGAGTCTGGTTGGAAAATACAGCAGCATATCCCATAATTGTTTGAGTACTGGCATAGATGTCAGATAATAGAATGCCAGCTTTCACAGCCACGAGAACTGACTTTCCAGGCCAGAGTTAAAAACCGTATAGTTGTTCTCTGATGCCATTACAGCCTTAAGCAAAAAAGTTCTTCCCAAAGACTTCCTTATTTCTCTGGGCTAATGACACTGTAGTTTGAGGATGGGAGACAGTGAGATAAGAAATAAACCAAATATGTTTTTCTGAGGAATGAGGATTGCTGGCTGCACTGGAGTCTATGTGTCAGTCAGACAGAGCTGCTGTGTAATTTTTTAGGGTTAGAAATTTAGAATCTGAGGCTGGAGAGATGACTTAGTGGTTAAGAGCACTGGCTGCTCTTCCAGAAGTCCTGAGTTCAGTTCCCAGCAACCACATGGTGGCTCATAACCATCTGTAATGGGATCTGATGTCCTCTTCTGGTGTGTCTGAAGACAGCTATAATTGTACTCACATACATAAACAAATCGTTTTTTAAAAAAAGAAATGAAGAATCTACGTATTGCTGTGACAGAGGATAGCTGTAATGTAGGCATACTGAGGAGGTGAGGCAGATGAGAGAAAGCTTAGCTTATCACTCATTGAAAGACAAGAATGGTGACAGACCAAGAAGCCTCACGGTGGCATGGAGATCCCGAAATGAACCCGAACTGTGTACTTTCTGTCATGGCTGTTGCAAGGAGCAGTTTTCACCTGCCTTTGGTTGTATTTTTCTGAACAGACTTTTTCAACATTCTGTTGTCTATCAAAGCAAGTTTTTATTTCCCCTTTGTTTTTTTGTTTTTGAGATAATGTTTCAATCTATAATACAGGCTGGTCTAGAAATTACCGTGCAGCCTAGAGCAGTCTCAAATATAGGCACATTCCTCCCTGCTTGACCTCTCAAGTGGTAGGATTAGTAGTCTTAGCCGCTACTCTCAGCTCAAGGCAGATTTTTTTTTCCTTTCTGTGTGAGGCTTTGGCATCTTAGATCCTTGCTGAGGAAACTGCCTCTTCCAAGATTAGCCAGTTTTCCGAATCACATCAAAATGAACCAATCTGAAACACATACCTCAACCAGCTCTTCTTTTCTTTTTTTTTTTTTTTTTATCTAACTGATAATTCTTTTTTTTAAATTTTTTTAATTTTTTTATTTACATTTCAGATGCCATCCCCTTTCCCCATTTCCCCTTCCTAGAAAACTCCTATCCCATGCCCCCTTTTCCTGTTTGCTTTTATACATTTTTTAAAAGTGTTAATCAAAGGCTTTATAAGTTTGGTAATGCTCAATCAGAAGTGTAACCCAATACCCAACCTAGATATGTAAACTATCTTTGACTGGTGGAGACATGTGAACATCTGCTTCCATGCCCCCCCTTTCTCTCTCTTTCTCTCTCTCATCACCTAGCTTCACCCTTCCTGTTAAAATAAAACTTTACTCTCAAAATGCAATTACAGCATAATTATTTCTAATTGTACCAGTGAGGTACAAGATAGTCCTAATACCCAGTCCATCATTTTGTTGACTAACCAGAACCTCTGTCATCTCTCCTAACTAAAACACTTAGTTTTGAACCTGGCTTTTTTCTTGGCTTTAGAATGAATGTCAGCTGAAAACCAGATCTCAGATCTTTTCTCTCAAAGTAAATAGCCAGGATTGGCTATGAGACTATAGGTCTTCAACCCTGTCAGAAATCCAGAATGACTGATCAACCAGCTCTTCTTAAACCTTTTCACACAACATGGTTTTTATCATATTCTTTCCCCTCCCCTAGCTCCTCCCAACCCACCCAATTTTCTCTCAAAACAAACAAACACACACCCCACCCCCAATCACGGAGGCCTTTTTGTGTTGGGCAACTACTCCTGAGCATGGGGCCTGTCCTAGATTATGTTTGAAATACCTAGTGTCATTCAATTCCAGGTAGAATGGAATTCCAGGTAGAAATTTCCTTCAGAAATTTCACTTTCTTAGCTCTACTGATGTAACTTACAGTAGACAGACTTACCATGCTTCCAGACTCATACATCTTATCCTGTTCTCATCCCCATGCTGTGAAGCAGACATTTGTGTTAGGTGTTGATGTAGATATTGTAAAAGTAGCTTTAGTCTTGGAGGCTTACTGCTAACATAGGCCTAATTCTGGAAGCTTCCTGCTTCCATACAATCTAATCTAAGCCTAGAATGTTTTCAGCCTCTGAGACTTACTTCTGAGTAAGTTCACCTCTTCCTAATTCTCTCTGAGCTCTGGCTGGCTGATTTAACTCAGCTGTTCTGACTCAAAACTCTCCAAGCTGACTTGATTCAATCTGGTTTCTCTCAGCTTCTCCTGAATTGCTCTGTTTGGCCTCAAACTAACTCTCACAATCTTTTCTAATCTTCTGGCTTCTTCTCATTCTCTGGCTCATTCAGCCTTCACCCGTGTCTAGCTTGTTCTCTCTGTATAATTGTTCTGGCAAAACTGTCTCTGTCTCTCTCTCTGTGCTGCTCTACCGTCCCTCTCAGCCCTACTGTCCTGCACTCCCGACTCTACTATATTCCTGCACTGTACTCTCTTCCTCCTGGACTGTCTCTCCCTTAGGTAACTTCCCTTTCTTCTCTCTTCTCATGAGAGTTGGGCATATCCTATTCTGTCAAGTCTTTCTCTGATTCATCACTTTCTGCCATTCAATCATCACTTTCAAAGATGGGTGCTTCCTTCTACAGACTAACCTTACCTTCACTGTTGGGATTAAAGTTGTGTACTAAGAGTGTATCTGTATTCCAGCCAGAGGGATGAAAGGTGTGTGCTACAGACTGCCACAGCCATACCCTAACTAGAAACAGGTTCAGAGTTACTATTGGCCATGCTTTCTGATACTCTTCATTGGCTAATTCTTAAGTTTCTATGCAGTGTTTTAGTAACTGTTCTGTTGCTGTGAAGAGACACCATGACCAAGGTAACTCTTAGAAAAGATTTAACTGGGGCTTGCTTAAGAGTTTTACAGAGTTAGTTGGTGATCATCATGGTGGGAAGCATACAGGAATGGCACTGGAGCACTAACTGAGAGCTTTACATCCTGATCTACAGGTGGCAGACAGAAAGACACTGGGCCTGGCATAGCAACACACTTCTTCCAACAAGGCCAAACCTTCTAATTCTTTCCAAACAGTTCCACCAACAGAGGACCACACATTTAAATATATGTGCCTTTGGGGGGTTGTTTTCATTCAAACTACCACATTCCAAATGTCACATAGGTATATAGAGAATGACACATTGTGCTGCCAGGTTAAAAGCCTTAAGTGGGCCAGAATCTACTGAAGTGGTTGCTTTGAGGAGAGAGATTTGGAAAACAGTAAGCATTTTTTTTTTCCAAAGTACAGATCTGATGAGAGAAAATTTTTAACCTTTCTTAGATGTCTGAAGAACTCTCATCTAATCTGATAACTCACTTACATTTGTGTATACTGATTTATATTTAGAATTCACATTATTGCAGAAACCACTTTTGGTCCAGGAAAACAAATTCTTGTTATTTAATTCCCTAAAAAGGGTGGAATGGGAGTGGGGTGCCAGAACAAAGGAAGGAAGGAAGGAAGGAAGGAAGGAAGGTAGGTAGGTAGGTAGGTAGGTAGGTAGGTAGGTGTCGCGCCCACTTGTCCAGCAAGGAGGATGTGAACAACCGGATCCTTCTCAACAGCCTTTATTGTAGAAGCGCTCTTTTAGTTTTCAGGGAGAGGCCTCGAATGCCCAGGGTGAGCTGCTTATATACCCTCAGCCCTGGGGGGCGTGGGGGGGCATGGAGGTGCGCGATTGGTCAGATTGCAGTGCCTCATAGCATACCATATTTGCATACCTTGCCCGGGAAGGGTTGATGTACCTCATTAGCATACCGTGTTCGGGAGGGGCTGCCACCAAACTGAGTTGCACTGGTAGCTGATACCAGAGGCCTAGGCTGGTGCCATCTTGGCCAGTTGAGTCGGGTCGGCCTACAGGAAGGAAGGAAGGAAGGGAGGGAGGGAGGGAGGGAGGGAGGGAGGGAGGGAGGGAAAAAAAATATCCCTTAAAGTAAAAGGCCTTGAAATAAAAGATTATTTTTATTCTCTTCAGATGTTTTTTAGAATGTAGTTTATATAAGGAGTGAAATAAAGGACTACTTTCTCATGCTATTTTCAATAGTTACATTAAATTTAACAAAGAAGTTCTTCCCAGGTAGCTGGGTGAGTTCATTTTTTCTAACCTCGCAGTGACAGCTAGTTAAGTTACAGTTAAGTTAAACTGCTAGTTAAAACCCCTTACTCAGAGGAGAGGTGCACAGGCCTTACAAGAATGACTTGCTCTTGATCTCTTTTCTGCTCTGTTTTTCTCTTTTTCCTTTGTTTGAGACATTAAATTTTGATAAATAGTTGCTGCTAAGGAGATATTAAGAAAATCTTTTTAACTTCTTTCCCTGCCTTGCTGATAGGAAGTCTCAGCAAACCAGATTTGGTGAGCAAGCCGCTCCACTGCCAGGGACCTGTGTGTGCTTTCTTACCATGGCAGCTGGGAACTCTTATGCTTTCTTTATCAAACAAGCTTACTGATAATGTGTCCTTATGCTTCTAAAACCAAAGGTCAGCATTTTGCAAATACTGTGGCACATTACCTTCCCCTTACAGTCTCTTTCCCTGTTTCTGTAATTTAGCAGTTGTAAAGCACATGAGTACCTAAAAGTGGTTTAGAACTGTTGTTTATAGTCTGTGTCCTCAGAGTTGAGATTGCTAGCTTTTTGTTGTTACTCTGTCACCTCATTACACATGAGATGACCCAGTCACTGTATCTCAGAATGTCTGTGTGCTTTACTGCAGGCCAGTGTTTTTTTCTCTCTATCATTTCAATTGTTTCCTCTCCAGTGTCTGTTTTACTTACCATGACTCCTCAGAAGCTAAGCAGTATTCGCTTTGTTCCTTCCCTGCCTTGTTCCTAAAGTACCCACAGCTTTTACAACTTTATCTGGGGCTTGGAAGGATGGCCCGGTGGCTAAGAGTGCTTTCTGCCCTTCCAGAGGAGCCAGGTTCGTTTCTAACATCCACATCAGGTGGCTCATAACTGCCTGTAACTCCAGCTCCAAAGGATGTGACACCCTCTGAACTCTGGGTGTCTGCACTCACATGTGGGTCCACACAGATGGACCATACACATAATTCTAAAGTTGATAAATAAAACTAAATATTTAAAACAACAAACAACTTTTGCTTCGTCTTACTTTGGAATTTTACATCTGTTGGGAAGGAAATAGGGTAGTAAGCTAGAAAAATCTCTTTAGGAGTTAGTGGCAGTCCTTAGGAATCTTAAGACAAACAGTAGGTAGCCAGCTCCAGTGACTAGCTTTTATCCTGCTTCACTACAGTTACAAATAGGACCCAAGTTCAGTAACAAGGCTAGAGACATGGCTCAGTGGGTCAAGTGCCTCTCCAGGCACCTGCACACCTTCGGCACAAACACATAAACAGACATGCACAAATAAATATTAAGTATCTTTTTGAAGAATAAGGAGGTGAGGGCTGGGAGGGAGGTTGAGGCAGGAGAGTAGAGAATGTAAGCAGTGAAGAGAAGAATGTAAAGAATGGTCGCATGTGCTGCTTACCAGCCTTGTTACACTGGTGTAGGTGAGAAAAGTGAGGACGGTAGGCGCTGTTCTTGTCAATGAGAGAATGGCACCCACAAGTCTTCCGTCTGTAGATGGAAGGTATGGTGACATAGACCTCTAATTTTAGCACGAAAGATGCTAAGGCAGAAGTATCATGAATTCTACTTGTACTTGAGTTAACCTTGTCTGGTTGTTGGGTGCCCTCCCCTCAAAAAAAAACCTATAACCCAATACTAGAAAAACAAAACCTACCTGTTGAACATAACCATAAGATATTTGGGGGCTGGAGAGATGGCTCAGTGGTTAAGAACACCTGCTGCTCTTGCAGAGGACCTACATTTGGTTCCCAGTATACACATAGTGGCTCACCAAAGGCCTCTGGTGGCTTCTACATGCAGATGTTGCATAGAGAGTCTCCATTTATACATATATTTATATAAGTAAGGGGCTGGAGAGATGGTTCAGTGGTTGATCAACACTGGCTGATATTCCAGAGGAAGTGGGTTCAGTTCCCACAACCCAAATGGTAGTTTTCAGCTATCTGTTAACTCCAGTTCCTGATGCCCTCTTCTGGCCTGTGTGGGCTCTATGCAGAGCCACACATGTATGTGGTGCACATAAATGCAGACACAATACCCATGCACATAAAAAATAGAAATCAATAAAAACATTTTTTAAAATAGAAATTAAAAATGAATAAATTGTATTGGAGATGCTTGGGAGTGTGTGAAAAGATGTGTGAACAGAGAGGTTAAAATGAAGACAGACTAGTTAAGAAACAGTGTGTCCATTCTGGGCAGAACAGGGGCCAGGGTGCTTACCTCATTTCAAAACCATGAATTAGGCTTCTGAGCCCTTCCTTATGTGTGAAGGAAGCTATCTGCCCAGGAGGTAAGATGCTGAGCCCTGCCTCGCAGGTGAGAGCTCTGCACTAACAACAGCCTGGAGCTGCTTCAAAGTCCGTTCCCTTTGGCTTCTTTCTCACAGATTTCCTGTTTCCCAAGGATGCTTGTACTGTGTTTGCTGGGGTTTTGTTTTGCTTGTTTGTTTATGTTAAAGATAAGCAGAAATAAAAGAAGAAATAAAACTTCATTCTAAGTTTGAGTCAGACAGTAAACTTACACATTGGCTGAGGTTGGAGATAAATGCCTGGAGACATGTGAGCTTATATCTCTTTGCCACCTCTCCCAGGTGAATGAAAATGAGTTAGTCACAGATCCCAGACCATTGCTATTAGCAGATGCCCTCACAAACCCTGTTTTGTATTTTATTTTGAGCATCTCGTTAGGAGGCCAGTTAATATTCTATAATTATTTAAGCTGTCACTTTAAAAAAGTAATACTGTGACAGTGAGTAAGAGAAAATCAGATGGATTTGTAAAAAGGAAAACATTTTATAGTTTTATTTTCAGAGGTGAACATACTAAGTATGTATGTATTGGTATACATACAATGAATGTTATAGGAAAGTTATCTACAGTTATGCAGTGGGTTCTACCATGTGACTCCTGTCTGTTGAACTCCATTGTCAGGCTTGGTGACAGGCACCTTTGCATGCTCGGCCACCTCAGTGGCCCTGTGAAAGCATATCTGAGCTTGCTATTCCTGGAACATTTGCCGTTCTCTTAGTCTGTGACAGCTGTTGGTACATTTCTCAGTTGGTCTTGACTGTCTCAGCTTTGGGCTTTAAATTACATTTCATAGAACCTGAGATGCAGATTTGGTTGCTCTTAAGTCTATGAGTGTCCTTTGGACTTGTTTTTGAGTTATGCCATCTTGAAAACTTATCTTCACCCTCTTCACCTTTGCTTAAGGCTCCTGCTCCAAAGAGCACACTCATTCCAGCTGGACCCATCACCAAGTCATCGGGTTCCCGGTTCCGGAACAGTGTGGAAGGGCTGAACCAGGAGATTGAGATCATAATTAAGGAGACGGGGGAGAAGGAAGAGCAGCTGATTGTAAGTAGTTTCAGCCCTCAGAGGAGTCTTGTTATGAGCTCCAGAGCTCTAACACTCCACATTCTGTTGGCTGTATTTATGTTTCTTACTGAGAGAATGAAAATTTAGCTTTTATATAAAAGCCTTTGACCATGAAAGTAATTGAAGAATTTTAATTTCTTTGCATTTTATAGAATGAATGGGCCCAACCTTAGTTCAGGTCCTCTAGCAGAAACTGGTTTTCATTTGTAGCAAATACCAGATGCACAAAAATATCCTCCTCATTTTGCAATAACTCCCTATAACAAGTTGGAGTTAGTTCTGTGGAGGGTGGGGCAGTCAGAGCAGCAAATAGTTTCTAAGGGGGAGCCTGCCTGGTTTGAGTTGACTCACATTTTCAGGACAATGAGCTTTGTAGCCCAGAGTACCTTTATCTCAGCCTTTGTTCTTGAGTGCTGAGGGAATCAGTTTGGAGAAATCTTCTCTAGGTGTGTGGAATTTTCTCCCTGGAGGTGAAGGCAGCTGGGTGTGGTGGCTGTCTCTACTCCCAGTCTCTCCAGGTCTCCAGTTTGAGGCTGGCTTATATAACTGAAATCCTTTCTCAAACTAACAGATAGACAAAAAGTCAAAGCTTGGTTTAGCTTTGAGAATACATTAACTCTCCCACCCCTGTCCTCCATTCTATAGAGTGGAGTATGCTTTCCCTGACTAATTAAAGCTAAGTCAGTCAGAGTTGTAGAGGGAGCTGGCTTGTCTGCTGTGTGAGCCATACAACCTTTCAGAAGTGTCTCCTTGATTTCACCCTCTAATTAAGTCTGCTGTGATTAACCTTTCACTCACAGGAAGGGTTCTTTGAAAAAACAACTTAGAAGAGGAATGGGCAGGAAGGCACAGAAATTGAGGGCCACCCGGTGTCACTGGTTAGCACCTTTATGGTCACCTCTCTTGGGACCTGTGGTCCATCAAATTTCTCCTTTACCATGATAATCCTTTTTTATATTTTTAGAAATAACAGTACATGATATTCAGTGCAGTACATTTATTCAGCAAACATTGACCTCCTGTGTACCATGCCCTGAGAGGACAAATTCTTCCCAGAAGATGATGCTCACTGAGAAGTCAGGTTAGGTATGGATGTCACTAATGAGAAACAGGAAGGCCCAGTAACAGTAGAAGGGTGGCTGCTTGTTTGTTTTTGAAATGGGGTTTTGCTGCTCTAGAAATCAGAATCCTCCTGTTTCGGCCTCCCAGGTGCTAGGAGTACAGATTTGTGGCACCATACCAAGCTTAGAATTTGATTTGTGAGTTTCTGGCCACAGAGGAATGTGGACACTGGATATATTGCTAGTAAATTTCAATATTAGTGGTATAAACATTTATTTTTAAAATTTTGTTAACAGCCACAAGATATTCCAGATGGTCATCGTGCACCTCCGCCCCTCGCACAGAGAAGCAGCAGCACACGCAGCATTGACACGCAGACCCCTGGGGGTGCAGACAAGGGAAGCAACAACAGTAGCCGCTCTCAGTCTGTGTCCCCGACATCTTTCCTCACCATCTCTAATGAAGGCAGTGAGGAGAGTCCCTGTTCAGCTGATGACCTGCTTGCCGATCCCAGAGATAAAGGTACAGTAGGTTGGAGCTGTGTCCCTGGGTGCTAATGGCATACCTCCTGTTTGATCTTTTGTCCTGTTCCTTTCCTGTGGGATCGCACATGTTGGAGGAATGAAGGAGAGCACTAGGTCAGAGCAACTGGAGCTCAGTGCAGCTTGGCTGAGGGGCTCTGATGGTGTTTAGTTAAGTGGATGTGTAGGCTTTTGTTTGTATCTTTTATTTTCCAGCATTTGTGATGGATATAGCTACCTTATTAGTGACTAGCACAGTGGTTTTCAACCTGCCTAATGCTGTAACCCTATAAAATAGTTCCTCATGTTGTGGTGACGCCCAACCATGAAATTATCTACTTCATAACTGAGTGCTAATTATAGTGTAATATTTTTGGAGATACAAGTTTGCCAAAAAGATCTACACCCACAGGTTGGGAAGCACTGCACTGACTGAGTATTTTCCTGAAAAGCACTTTTTTTGTTTTTAATCATTTTCCCCATTGGGATTTTATTAATAATTCTTAATTAAATATGAAGCCTTCAACTTATGCTGTTTAGGATACTTCTAACAAGGATAAACGTGATTATCTCAAAGCAAAGTCAAGATTGGGGGTACTGAGAGTGGAAGGTAGTCCACTGGTTAAGAGCACTTGTTAATCTTGCAGAGGACCACGATTCAGTTCTCAGCACCAACCCACATCAGGTGCTTTGCATCTATCTATCATTCTAATTGTAGGGGCCTCTTCTGGTTTCTACAGGTTCTGCATACATGTCAGTGCACATACAAACAAGTGGTCACAGACATACGCATGATAAATTTAAAAAAATTTTTTTTAAAGGTTGGAGATACTTACAATAAGAACTAGCCTAAAGTCAATATTTCAAATATTAGGTACAAAATTTTACCTTTGAAAATAAATATGATTATTTTTGTTGGCCTGTACCAGAGCAATACATTCTGTTAGCCTAATTATAATTTTCATGTGTACTTGAAAACAGTGATGTAACAGTTGTTTGTAAGTTGTAAACTCAGTTCAGTAGAAGTGTGTTGAGAACCTCTTGCATGCCACTCCGACTGGCTGCCTCTCCCAGGCACCTCAGCATTTGAATCTTGCAGTAGCAGAACTTTGAACTAGGGCTTAGGACCCTTTCCCTGAGATAATTTTGAGACTCTGAGTACATAGGCATATAAAAGAGATGTACAAATCAAATATGAACTGATAGTGAATCACAAATTGCTATGACTGTGTCCTCCACCCATGTAAAGGGCAGGCATAATAGAGTATGTCTGTAGCCCCAGCATTGGAGGGACTCGCTGGCCTGCCAGTCAAGCCAACATGGCAAGCCTCACATCCAGTGAGAGCTCCTGTCTTCAATAAGGCAGGATAGTTCAGCAAGCAAAAGCACTTGCCACACAAGCCTGACAACCGGAGTTCAAACTCTGAGTCACTGAAAGAGAACCAACTCCCCACAGGTGTCCTCTGATTCCCATGTACATGCTGTGGCACACACACTTGCACACTAATAACAAGTAAAGTTATTTAAAAAGATGGAAGAACTGGAGATACAGATGCAGGCTGCTCTATGAATCCAAGGCCAGCCAGGGCTGCAGAGCTAGATCCTGTCTCAGAACAGATTTTAAGAAAAGTAAGGTGGTGCTGAATAGTGGGAGACATTTGACACCCTCTGGCCTCCACCTGTATGTGCTTGGGTGTGAGCACATGCACCACATACACCCAGTTTAAGATAAAAATAAATCTTGGGGCCAAGAATGGGTAAAGCACCTAGTATACAAGTATGAGGACCTGAGTTTAGGTCCAAAGTACCCATGTAAAAAGCCACACCTCTGTTAATATACATACATAACCCGCATTGTACTCAGAGAATTCAGTCTTGCTGAGTTTTCTACTGAGGATGATGTAGAACATCTCCAGAGTTCTTGTGAGTTTATTAGCATTCAGAGTATATAATTGTCATCGCTAAGAATGCTGCTTTGCATAATACACAACAGTGGAAGATTGTGTAGGGCTGTTTCAGACATTGTTGAAGTTCTGTCCTAATCTCAAGCAAAAGTCATGTAATATTTTTAAACTGAAACTAAATTCAAAAATACAGACATTAATTTTAAAAATCAAATACTTAAATGCCACACAAAGAATTTTAAGAAACTGTTTAAGGCATCTTTCTTTTTCACATTTAAATCATTTTTAAAAACATATATATTCATTTCATATGCTTAGGTATTTTGACTACACATATGTCTGTGTAAAAGTGTCGTATGCCATGTAACTGCAGTTACAAACAGAGGTGAGCTGCTATGTGGGTGCTGGGAATTTACCAAGGTCCTCTAGAAGAGCAGCCAGTGAGTGCTCTTAGCTGCTGAACCATCTTCCTAAGCCCCCAATATGTTTTTATAAGGTTAGAAAGCTATGTACACAGTAAAAACAATGTAGTTCATAATTTACAATCTTGAGTCCAAGCTTAAGGATTTCAGGAGACCTGTGTTCATGTGGTATGATGGTGTGTGGTACAGAGCATGCGCTCTGCTCAGAGCCCAGCATGCAGTGAACATGTGCTGTGTGACCAGGGAGCCAGGCCTTCCTTGGGTGTTTGATGTTTGCTTTGTCTTCTGGTTGTTCTACATTAAGGAATCTTTTATTGTCGCCAGCTTTTTTATAACCCCACATTCAATTATGGTACACCATATGGGGTCATAGTTTAAGAAGGTGAGCTTTAAAGCAGGGTGTGATGGTATACACTTACAATCCCAGCACTTGATGGAGGAGAAGGATCACTCAAGATCATCTTTGGCCAGTCAGAACTATATGAAGCCCTATCTCAAGAAACAAAACAAAAAACAGTTTGGGTTTTAAACTACATTTGTAGACTGTCGGTAATTGGACTTCTAAAAAAAAAATTGTCAGACTCTAGGTTGAATTGAAAATACCTGTCAAAAATTGCCCCTTGGTTTCTCATCCCTTCAGCTCTACCTCTTTGTATGAATTCCATAGTTTTGTTTCCTGGTACTTTTGATTTTTAGAAAGGAATGACTGATGGCTTCAGTAGTTTCTTTTATTAAAAAACAGGGTCATAGCACTACTTTCAGTAAGGAATTTATAATTTAGAGACAGATTGAAATTTTTAGAACAGTTACATAATATGCCAAGAAATTTAAATTACTGTAGTATGAACTTAGTACATCAACACTGGACATGACTGTCAGAATCATGAATTGGTCCCTCTGATAAGGTGCACTTGGAAAGATTTCAGAAACTTTTGAGGGAAGTTTAGAGAGAGTTTTGGAAAAATAGTAGAATTTACTTCTTGTTGGTTATGGAAGTTTGTGAGCAAAAGGAAGTGTTTGATATGTATAGTAGCTTTGACCTAAAGCAGAGACCAAGCAAAGGAACATCAAGATGACACTTGGCAGAGTTGCAGGGCAGGCCAAGAGTCAATAGCAAGCAGCCAGTGAAGAATCATTTCAGAATCATGTGCTAGGGAAAATGCAGGCTGAGCTTATTTGCAGAGTTCATAGATATATGGTAGCCAGGTAGGTGTGTGTGCAGTCTGAGGATTCAGTGCTTCAGGCCTAAGTAATTACTTCTAAGTAGAAAAGAAACAAAACTGGCCCGACAGTGGTGGCGCACACCTTTAATCCCAGCACTTGGGAGCCAGAGGCAGGTGGATTTCTGAGTTCAAGGCCAGACCTGGTCTACAGAGTGAGTTCCAGGACAGCCAGGGCTACACAGAGAAACCCTGTCTCAAAAAACAATAACAAAAAGAAACAAAACTGATATTTTATTTTTACATTTACATACATTGATTCTTTTTTAAGCCAGCAATATGGTAACTATTAGGGTGGTGTTAATAAAGAAAGCATTCTGCTTGCCTTTGAGTACTTCCTTGCAGAAGTTCAAGAATATTGATTATGGTGTTTTGATGCATTTTATAATAGTGTTTTTAGTAATCCAATGTCATTTCTTACAGAGAATGGAAACAACTCTCCTTTGCCAAAATATGCAACCTCACCAAAACCTAATAACAGTTACATGTTCAAAAGAGAACCTCCAGAGGGCTGTGAAAGGGTCAAAGTCTTTGAGGAATGCTCGTAAGTACTCCACATAAACACACACACTTTTTAAGTTAGAGTTTTCAAATAAGTTGAAAGGGTAATACAGTGATTACTTAGTATCTCCTACTCAGATTTCATAATTGTTAGTTTTAACAATGTTTGTTAGAAATAGCCCTGGAATTCCAACCAACCATGTATTAGTATCTTACTGCAGAGTGATACTTAATGTCCACTAACATCCAGTTATTCTCATTTTTTCAGCTGTCCCAAAAGCATCTTCCTTAAAAAGTATGCCTGTATGTGTGTGTGTACATGGAAACACATGAGGTTGTGTATGCATGTGTATTTGCGGAGATCAAAGGATAATTTGTTTTTGTTTTTTGTTGTTTGTTTCTTTTGTTTTGTTTTGTTTTTCAAGACAGGGTTTCCCTGTATAGCCCTGGCTGTCCCGGAACTCACCCTGTAGACCAGGCTGGCTTCCAACTCAGAAATCCGCCTGTCTCTGCCTCCCGAGTGCTGGGACTAAAGGAGTGCGCCACCACTGCCCGGCAAAGGATAATTTGTGAGAGTAGGCATTCTCTCCAACCATGTGGGTTCTGAGGGTTGAGCTCAGGTTACTGGCTTGGCTGACTGACTTCCCTAGAGCGAGCATATTCTGTGACTTTTCACATCTGTATTCAACCAGGTTTACATAGTAGGTATAGCATCTGCTTACTTAAGGTGAAGTGCAGATTTTACTCAGAGTGGTTCTTTTTTCAAAGACCTGATGATCCTCAGGTTTTGCCTTCTTTTTTTGGTCTCCAGTGATTTCATACTTCAAAAATTCCAGTATACTTTAGGCTCAGCCATACTGTGAGAAGATAATTTAAGAAGTGGCAGATTTTGTGTGTGTGGTACCAAGGGAATTGACCCTGGGTCTTCCTTCACACATGCTACATAAACAGTATAGCCACGGCTGTTTTCCCAACTCCTAGAAGCAGAATTTTACTTACTTTTATTAATTATCTTTTGTATATGAGTGTTATGTCTGCACCACTTGGGTGCCAGGTGTCCATAGAGGCCAGAAGGAAAAGAGTGGGTCCTGTGGAGCTGGACTTCCAGAAGGTTGTGAGCCAACACATGGGTGCTGGTAGGTAAGCCTATGTCCTCTGTAATAACAGCCATTATTCATAGTGGCTTAGCCACCCCAGCCCCCAAGAAGCAGAATTTTAAACTAGCAGCTTTTCTTATTTGACCCCTTACTTCCAGTTTCTAGTGTCTGATTTAAAGCTCAAACTTTGCTTAGAAAGAATGTAGGGTTTTCATTAACGATGTCTCCTTGTTTTATAAGTGATGGCTTCAGGATTATAAGTATATATGAGGTGTGCAAAGTAGTGGTGAACACTGGAAAGTGATGATAGTATTTAGGCCTCAACCTTAGATAGCAAGTCTAAGAACCACCCTCTAGCCCGCCCCCCCCCCCCAACTCTTGATGTATTGGTTGCACTGGGGATCAGGCCCAGGTCTTGAGTGTGTCTGGCAAGCAGTCTACCACTGAGCTTTGCCTCTAGCTCCTTTTTACTTTTCTTCTTCTCCCCTCCCCCCAACCCGACCTCCCTCTCTTTCTCTTTTTGAGACATGGTCTCACTGCTGGCTTTGAACTCATAGAAATCCATCTGCCTCTTACGGACCGTCCTGTTGATACTCTCTTTAAATTCTGAATAATCCTGCCACACAAAGCATGTGGTCTCTGAATGGGCTTAGCTTCTACACTAGAAAGCACTAGCGGTTGGTACCTGTCTATTTCTAGACAACAATTGAGGTCTGTTGTTTTAGCAACTTCTTGTTGTAGGTTTTTTGTTTGTTTTGTTTTTACCATGCCAGCTATGAATTTAACTGATGGCTGCTGAGTATCAGAGCCTTTCCAGATTTGTTTTTGGCCTCTGCATCATAGTCACTTGGGAATTTACAAAAATTGTAGCTTTTACCCACCCCAGGTCTAATGAATCAGTGTATGGAGATAGGATGAGTTATAAATCTTTACCAAGTTCCTCAGATGATTTTATGCTCAACTTGAAAAATACTGGTTTAGATCTTGTCTTAGTTACTGTTACATTGCTGTAAAGAGACACCATGACCAAAAGCGTTAAATGAGAGGCTGACTTACAGTTTCAGAGGTTTAGTCTGTTATCGTGGTGGAGAGCATGGTGACCAACATGGTCATAGAGCAGTAACTGAGAGCTACATCCTGATCTACAGACATCCCCAGTGTCTGTTCCAACAAGCTACAACTCCTAATTTCTTGTAATCCTGTCAAAGAGTTCCAGTCTATGCTGAATACATATTCAAATATATGAACCTGGGAGAGCCATTCTTATTCAGACCATCACAGACCTTTTTTTAATATAGTGGTGTCATTTTATTAAGTAAATGTATACCATCTTTTTCTTTTTTAAAAAATTTATTTATTTATTTTATGTATATGGGTACACCGTCTCTCTCTTCAGACACACCAGAAGAGGGCATCGGATCCCATTACAGATGGTTGTGAGCTACCATGTGGTTGCTGGGAATTGAACTCAGGACCTCTGGAAGCATAGTGAGTGTTCTTAACCGAGCCATCTCTCCAGCCCCTAAAAGCACCATCTTTGAGTTGACCTTTTATTTTATTTATTGGCAATTAGAATATGCTTAAGTATATAGAAATGGTTGTGTTTCTTTTCAGAGAGGATTTTTAATATTTGATATGTGGGTTAGTGTCTGTCGTGTTTTCTGTTACATCAGAGAGATCACTCAGGATTCTGTTTCAGTATTGTCTCATCACACTATATTCTTGAGGGTGGGGTGATGAATGTAGATCAAAGAAATAAGGTCAGTTGAATAGTTACATGGGTTTTTTTTGTTTGTTTGCTTGGTCATTCTTATTCTAAAAGCATCAACAGTTGTTCACTCAGGATCTTCTGATAATTCAGAGTGATGCATGAGATTTTCAAAGGATACTTTGGAAGGATCTTTAGCTTCTGAAATTTCATGAGTTCTTTTTAAATTTTTTTTTATATTTTACTTTTGAGATAATATATCATTCCCCCTTCTCTTCTGTTCCTTCAAACACTCCCATATATCTTTCCTTCATATTTATAGCCTATTTTTCATTAATTGTTACATGCATATATTTATATGTATATATTCCTAAATATGACATGGGTAAGCTCTTCCCTCAGGGAAGATGATTCCTCCTGCTCTGATCATTCTTCTTTGCCTGGAGTTCTCTGTGTAAGGTGGACATCTCATGGTCTTTCCCTGTGCACTTTAGCATCATTGCTGGTGTTATCTTTGTTCAGATCATGCTTAGACAGTAATGTATGTAGCCAGAAGCAGTAGAACAAAGTGGTGTAGTAGTAGACTTTTCAGTTCTTTCAGGAATCTCTACACTAATTGATTGTGGCTACATTAATTTACGCCCTCACCAGTCCTCTGTAAAGTCATGCAGGGCCTAGCCTCTTGGTCAGCATTGTTTGTTTTCTTGAGAATGAATATTCTGACTAGAGTCATATAGAATCTCAGTGTATTTTTGATTACTGTTTCCATGATGGCTTTTACATTTCTGTCATTTAAAAAATGCGCTCAGTACTATCCCTCCCTTTTCAAGTTCCCTCCCCTTTTTTTTTTTTTTTTTAAAGGACTTTTGTAGTTTGGAACTGCAAGCTTCATCCTGGGAACCATATATCTTAAGCCATTTATTTTTTTTAAACTAGATACAGCACAAACATCCCTAGCCCTATCAAATTTTAAATAAGGTGATATCAGGCAAATAAATTAATGACAAACCTAGTCCTTTGTGATAGGGATGTAGCTCACTTAGGATGCTTGTCAAGTGTAAACGAAGCAGGGCAGTGGTGGTGCATGCCTTTAATCCTAGCACTTGGGAGGCAGAGGCAGTGGATTTCTGAGTTCAAGGCCAGCCTGGTCTACAGAGTGAGTTCCAGGACAGCCAGGGCTATACAGAGAAACCCTGTCTCGGGAAAAAAAAAAAGAAAGAAAAAGAAAAAAAAGTGTAAATGAAGCTCTAGGTCTCAGCACCTGCCAGACAGGCATCACACATATACACAGGTGTAGCTCACACCTGTAATCCCAGCACTCAGGGTGGAAGCAGAAGGATCAGAAGTTCAGGGTCAAAAAAAAAAAAAAAGGTATTTAGATGAAGGTAAAAAATATTTACCATCTCTAATAAACCTGTATTCAAATTTAAACATCATTTTATTATAGAAAGGTAACATTGAGTTTCTTACAAGTGAGAGTCTACATAAAAATTGAGTATGGTTCTCTTCATAAAACACCAGAAACATTTGTGAGAGATACTGCCAGTACTTGACCTGTTCTTTCCATTGATTTAAATAAATACTGTGCTTTCCTCTGTTCTGTGACTGTACTGCAGAGTCTTTGGGAGTGTTCAGTGCCAGTCAGTGGAGTCTGTGTACCCAGCATTGTTAGGAAGACACAGTGTTGGAGCCCAGTCACCAAGTCTGTTATTTAATCCTTTAAAGCTGGCTCACAGGTTTGAGGAAACCTTCCTTCTCTCAGACTCTTGGCTCTGTCACAGGTTAGCTCTTTCTCATTTTGCCTCTAAACCTTTACAAACCTTATTTACCATGCTTGTCAGACTCTCCTGCAGGTCACCTGTGCTAGGTACAGTTTTTCAGTCAAATAATGATATGGATTCCCTTATCTAAATAACATTTTAAATCCATAAATCATGTCAGATTACAAATTAATTTGTAATTAATAATTAAGTACAATTTAATTAATTACAAATAATTAAAATATAATTTAATTATATTGAAATAGGCTTGTCTATAGAGCCCCCTCCAAGAACTCTTGATTGTCATGTCTGCTTGTAGAGAATTTGAACTTTGCTCTTAGAATCCCTTACAGCTTGGCACACTATCATCTGTACTGAACTCAGTTGTCCTTGGGAAGGGTGTAAATGGTACTTTAAAAACTAATGGTTGACTGATAGATTCTGTGTACACGTGTGCAAACGTGCAGGTGCATGGGTGAGTGTGCCGCAGAGTGTGTGGAGATCAGAGGACAGCTTGAGGAGTTGGCTTTCTTCTGTCATTTGGATTCCAGGAGTTGAACTCAACTTACAGCTTAGCAATGATCACCTATATCCATCTTGCAGAGGGAAGCAATATTTTTATCATCTGATAACAGGGTTTTTTTCATCGAAGTTGTCTTCTCTCACCTTGATTTTATTTTAATTTTGTGACATTTCTATGTTATTTGCAACGTTTAAATTTTCATGGAATACCATTAGGAACAAAAATATTTTGGGATAATTTTGGAAGGTCTTGACAACAGGGAAAAAGTTTGCTTCGGAAAAAAAAACTTTGAAGACTAAGATATAACTCAGTAGATAAAATTCATGGGGGCGGGGTGGTGTCTGAAAGGAAAAGTATCCGCTCAGGACCCCAAGACCAAGTTCCCAGAAGTTTAGTTTGTCTCAAAGAACAGAGAGCAGGAAATGAGAGACAGATGATAAAGAATGAGGGAAGGGGAAGGGAACAAGAGGGAGAAGGTTGTCCTGGACAAAAGGATGGCCTCTGAATAGAGAGGAGTCAGCAGTTTATAAAAGTTCAAGGGGAAACCAACCCCTTGTTAGGATGGGATATTTCATGTTAATTGAGCATGCTAATTGAGCCAAAGGAAGCTTTTGATTGCTGCATCTTGATAGTCATCTTCAGAAGGAGGAAGTGGCCAAATAAGGGAATAGACCTTGGTGGCTAGCTTTAAGGATGTAATCTCAGTGGTTCTTACCAAGGCAGAGGGAAATGGGATAGAAGGGCAAGGCCTGCCAGACCATGGTCGATACACTGGAGTTGGCCAAAGTCTGCTCAGGTTCTTTTCCCACCATCAAAAAAAACCGAAAGCAACCCTGTAAGTTTTTCATTATTTGATTTCACATTTGCCTTATATTTCTCTGAAAAATCTTTATAACTGATGTAGAAATTTTTACTTATACTTGAAAAAAATGGATGTGGAAGTGCATGTTTTAATTTAAGCCCAGCACTGTAGAGGCTGAGGCAGGTGAATCTCAGTGAGTTCAAAGTCAGCCTGGTGTACATAGCAAGTTCCAGGACAGCCAAGGCTGCATAGTAAGAACTTTCTTGAACAAAACAAAACATAGCAAAAAAAACAAAACAAAACAAAACAAAACAAAACAAACAAACAAAGAATAATACATGAAAAGAAAGCCTTTGCTTATCAAGGCATAGTCCTGTAGGGGTGGAATTTAGGAAAAACAAAACCAGATGCTTTATATAGTCCATTGTTTGGTCTTCTCCCTTCATAATCTTGGAACAATCATGTTGGAGACATGCTTGTCTCTATGCATGTGGGTTTTCTTTTGCTTTAGGAAACCCATATTCCTACTGACTATCTTAGATTCTATAAAATGAAGGTGTCAGCCTGAACCCTTCTTAGTAACAGGGCTCGTGAAGAGAGTGCATGACAACATTAAATCAGATGTCTGATAGTATTTTCATCCTTTGGGTTTGGCATTTCTGACATAGCTTCAGTTGTCCTTATGTATCTTTCATTGACCTAATTTTTTAAATGATAAGTTTATTTCCAGCATTGAGTGACTTACAATAGTGGGTTGTCTGTTTTGTATGCAGGCCAAAACAACTTCATGAGATTCCAGCCTTTTACTGTCCTGATAAAAACAAGGTGAATTTCATTCCTAAAAGTGGCTCTGCTTTCTGCCTCGTGAGTATCCTCAAACCACTTCTCCCTACACCAGATCTTACCCTCAAGGGCTCTGGTCACAGCCTGACCGTTACCACTGGCATGACCACCACTTTGCTTCAGCCCATCTCTATGGCCTCCCTGTCTACAAACACGGAGCAAGACCGGGTATCTCGAGGAACCAGTACAGTCCTGCCGTCTGCCTCCCTCCATGCACCGCCAGAACCCATTGAGGAAGCGGAAGGGTAGGGCTCAGCTCCAGCTATGGGTGCTGGGAGTTAAGAACCCTGCAGATCAGGTGACTGATGGGATCATGTCCTCCCGGCTGGCTGTGAAGTGCTTTGGCTTTCCAGTGGTGTGTGGCAGCAAGGCTCCTGGAAGACGCTGTGGTCCCGAGTGCTCTGCCCTGCGCATGAAGGCCATCTGCGTGCTTCGCCCACTTGGCCTTCAAGCACTAGCTGAAACCTGAAAGGTCTCTTCTTTACTTTTGGAGGAACAAAATCACATTTTCATTCATTTCAAATTAGACTTGTTTAAAAACAAAACAAAACCCACAAACCTGGACCCGTGCAAACATGATTTCTGAAGGGAGATGTGACTGATGCTGCAAGAACATCGTCTTTTATATTAAAACGACTATTTTATAATACCAGTGTCACATTTTCTGAGAGTAACAAACAGGACGTTCTAATGATCCTTTGGTGGCCTCTGTTTCTTGTTTCCTTTTTCTAGATATTGCTTTTCTCTGCTGTTTTCAGCTTTGGGACCAAAGGGATTGTTGACATTTCCCCAGCAATGTCAATCTCATGACTGTGTTCTTCTCCCAAGTAAGAATCAATAGGTAATGCATTGAACCAAGTATATATAAAAAGATAAAAAGCAATATTCGTACATTATGTGATTTATGTTTTTTGATGTCAACAGTTTGTGATTTGAGTGAAGTATTTGTAAACTGCTGTTTTCTGCACTACTCCTGTCCACACTCCACCGTGTGGTCAGTCAGTCTGAAGACAGGTTGCTTTAACAGTCAGTGAGCCAAAAGAAACTCTGAAGTGTGGATTGTTAGCTAGGAGTATGGAGCTCTCTGGTCTTCTGTGAGCTGTGTGTCCTGTGGTTGCCCTCCCCCGCCGGCTGTCAGTCTGACTTTGATCATCACTGTATCATATAGCCCTAAGAGACCCTGAAAAGGCTGTGCATGGATTCCCTCCTCTGCTTCCGTGGTGGTGTTGTCTTGTGGATTTGGTCAGGGTTAGTAGTTTGCCAGGAGTGCGATCCTTTGAGTAGCAATTGGGAGGCGCAGGATCTTGAGGACTGACTTTCTTCATATATTGGCGCTGTGATTTGCTACTTACAGATTTTGCTAGTTTTTTCTCCAACATTCCACACACTGGGGGAAAGATCAGAGGTTTGGCGCTTAGACAACAGGTACCTTTGGAACGTCTCTACAGTTTTGGATTTGAGTTCATCTGGTAACCATTGCCAGTGACCCATGACAGTATTTAATTTCTAGGTGTGTGATAATAAAATCAAGGAGCTGCTGTTTATTACTGAATTCCGTCAGTGTTGGGAAAGCGTTGTTCTAGTAGATGCTAACTTACGCTGCTGCGTGCAACAGGTAGACGGTGAACCCTGCATGAGAGGGCCACGGTTTCCAACGCAAATTCCATCCACTGGTCCAGTCATTCCATCAAGAGAAACCAAGAGGTAGCAGTACATCTTCTTGGCCAGGTGTTTGTCACCTTAGAACGCCTAGTCAATGTAAAGTGGGCTCTGCTTAATTTTAAGGAAGGATATTTAGGTTAATTGGATAAATTCAAACATCTAAGTAAAATCCATCAGTTTTGGGTTAGGAAGACTGATACATTTTGGTACTTTTGCCACCCAAAGCTTAACTTCCTGGGAACTAGAAAATTGTAGCTTCTTAGTCAATAAAAGCCTCAGTTGTTTGGAGTGTAGGCTTTTTGGTTGGTGGCTGGGTTTTGTTTCTCAGTTTGGGCGTTTTTGTACCTTAATTTTTCACCTTGTCAGGCCTTTCAACTTTACCATTTTACCAGTATCAGAAGTACAGAAGAGAGGCAACTGGCAGCCTGTTGAGTTGACCTCAAGAGAGAAGGAGGCATTTAAAAGCAAGGGTTCTTAGTTTTGTTTGGGTTTGAGATAGCTTTTATTATATAGCCCTGGCTGGCCTGAAACTTGCTATGTAGACCAAGCTGGCTTGGCACTCTGAGATGCCCCTCCCAAGTGCTGGGATTAACGGCGTGTGCCACCACACAATGCTTGTCTTCATTTTAATCCTGTGGGTTTACCCCCACTTGAATGCTGTTAAATTGATGTTCTTTTTTTATCTTACACCACCTCATTTCTCGATTTACAAATAGAGTTTACTCTGTAATAGAGTTTTCCCTTTTCTGTTATACTTGTTGGGCAGATTGACCTCTCTGCCATCACATGCATCCTTGAGTAACACAGAGGGCGACAGGTTTCAGGTCAGCATCTGCTCCTAGAAGTAGAACTTTAGTCTAAGGTTTGGCTGGAAGAAGATTGTGAATTTGCAAGTAAATGAATTACATGGTGAACAAACACTCCTGAGATCTAAAGAAAAACAAAAACTCTAAGCTGCCAGAGCCAAAGGGCTAATTCTTAAGCATCTAAGCTTCATTGCAGTCTTAGTGTATGTTAACCACAGATTCACCTGGCTATTTTATTTAACTCCTAATTCCCAGGTGCTTGGTTTTAAAACTGGATCTACTCTCAGTAGAGTGGGCATTACATTGACAAGCCACACTCCAGAATTAGGTTATTCTGTAGAAACTGTACAGCGGTAGACTAGCTTCCATGCAAATACAGTTTTTTCCAGTGCTGGGGATTAAACCCAGGGCCTCGTGCATGCTAAGCAAGTGCTGTGTCACTGGCTTATTTTCCCAGTTTCTAATTTAAATTTTTAATTAAAAAGAATTTTGTTCCATTGCAGTAACAGTGGGTGGCATGTATTTTTTGACTGAAGGCGCTGTTCCCTGGTTCCTTGCCCGTCTTAGTTATACTTGACCCTCAAGCAGTTTCCTCCTTGCAGTGATAAACCTCGGGTTTATTGCTTCTGACACTGTAAGTCTGTCACTTATCACCAGTTTATGGGCAGTTGTGTTTTAAAAAACTAGTAGTTTTGCTTTCTTTGGTTAAATAGGGTGTGAATGTCAGGTGGTTTTTTTTTTTTCTATACCAGATTCTTCATTTTTGTTTACAGTGTTTCTCACTTAGACCTAGGACCATAACCAAGCCTGCCTCTCTGTAGATGCTGTTGCTAACTGGGGTGTAGCTGGCAACAGGGAAAGGCTGCTTTTTATTTTTGGTTTGGGTTGTTTTTTTTTGTTTTGTTTTTTGTTTGTTTGTTTTTTTGTTTGTTTGTTTGTTTTTTATGTTTCAATGAAAGAAACAGTTGGCTTTTCCTAGAAGAAGGTCTAAAAACAAGTGGCACAATGTAGCGTTTTCTCTGTCTGGGATTTGAACTGAGATCTTAGGGTTTTCTTTCAAGGAAACTAAAGTAAAATTGCCATTACTAAATTTGTAAAGTTGAGATTCATTCCTTAATATTGGGTTTGGGGTGTGTCAAAACTGGACCAATGGAAGTGCTGAATTTGCAAAATAAAGCCAAGATACTTAACTCTGCACTTTAAGGTTTCTGGTTACTCTGCCTTCATTAGTGACCCCCGCAGAGTGGCTCTGAACAGTATTTTGTTTATACAGTCCTGTTGGAGATACATAATTTATGTTTTTTAAACTCTGCATCTTTGTCTCTGTTGATGTAAATCTTTTTTAATGCAATTTTTAAAAGTTATAACAAAGTCCCCCCCCAACAGCATTTCCAGCGATGATGAGTATTGTTGTGTGGACTGTGTCCCTGCACCTAAGCACTTACTGCTTTGTCACAGGGAATAGAACTTCCTATGTTCAAATAAAGTCTGTTGTTCTTGAGTCTTTTTCTGTTTGTTTAATTACTGCAAGATTGTTTGGTCTATATGGAATAGAGCTGGCCAGATCAGCTCTGTGAAGATTGTCATGTAACCACCTAGTAGGAGGAGCCCTGTTTAATAAGTGAGAGGAGCTTGATCATCATATTTTTTAAAATTATTAAAGTCTATTTCTGAGTCAGGCACGGTGGCACACCACAGTCCCAGTATGTGGAAGACTAAGAGGATTACAAATTCAGGGTTAGCCTGAGCTGTGTTGTAAGGTTGTTTCAAAAGATATATAAACTGGAGAGTGCTCAGCTTTTAAGAGCACTGAATTCAGATCCCAGCCCCACATGGTGTGACTTCTATACTAAAACCTCATAACTGTTACTGACCTCTTATTTAATGCTCCATTCTGCCAGCCATATTGGGGCACACCTTTAGTCTCAGCACTGCAGAGGAAGAGGCAGGAGGAAAGCAACAGACTAAGTACAAAGTAAACCCAGAACTCTGCACATGCCACACACTGCCATTTAACTTGAACACTTCCCTAACACACACCTGCTTCTTTTCTGACACAGCCTTTACTACACCACCCAAGCTAGCCTCAAACTCATGATCCTCCTGCTTCAGCTTCTCGAGTATTTGAGATTACAATTATATACCACCACACCCAAGTTAAGCTATCTTAAATTTTTCTAATGCAACACGGTACTATTAGACTAATGAGTAGCCTTTGTAACTCTTTGGTTCAGTGTTTTTAAACCATTGTCTAGTCTTGAATTAAATAAGTCTACCTGGCAGAATAGAAAACAAGTTTTCTCCTAAGGAGACTTTTTTGTGTGGGGTTTGTTTGTTTGTTTGTTTGTTCCAGTGTGGATAATTAAGCTCTGGCTTGTGCATGCTAGGGGAGCTGTCTACTACCCCAAAACTGTTAGAGAAACACAGCAGGGTATAATGTACAATTGTTTCTTACTGAGGATTATAATAATGAAGCAAGAACTACTGCATTAGATACACCATATATACATACACACACACACATGTATGTATGTATGTATGTATGTATATACATACATACATACATATGGTCGCTAATGATGCTAAAAGCTTTTAAATGGGGTTTAGTACCTGGTCATCACAGCAAGAGACAGATAGGCATGGTGCTGGAGCAGTAACTGAGAGCTTTACATCATGATCCACAGGCAGCAGGCAGAGCAACACTGGACTTCCCATGGCCTTTTGAAACTTTAAAGCCCGCCCCCAGTGACACGCCTCCTAATCCTTCCCAAACAGTGCCCCTCTGTGGTGACTAAGCACTTAAATAGATGAGCCTATGCTGGCCATTCTTATTCAGATCACAGTTGATTTGATTTGATTTAGTCCTTTTGAAACATACTGTGAAAGATTTGTCATGAATGCTGAGACATTAAAAACTAGTGTTTGTCTCAGCCTGCCTGAAGTAGCCTTGCTGGAAAGGGTTTAGGTGGTCTGGAGGGAAACAACCCTGAGTTGACACATTTTGTGTGGTAAGTTGTATGTGCTGCTTAACGGTCACTGACTTGGAACCAAAAGTCACCTTCATAAACCTTGGTTTTCACTTGAAGGACTAGAACTGCTGTCACCCAAGTGGGATAAGTGAACACCTTGCTTTGGTTTGTTTGTTTGTTTGTTTGTTTAATTTTTTTTTGTCAGGTAAGTTTGTTTAGTCATAAGAAAGCCAAGAGGGAGGAATCCATCTTAGGAACGGTCTGAAATTCATTTTGGCTTCTCAAATATAATCCAGTCAAAGCTTGTAACTGAGAAAGTGTTTACCAACTCCAGACCAGTTGCCAGGCAGTATTGGTTGCATCACATTTTTATGGTCTCCCAAGAAACAAGAAACTGTCTTACAGATAACAAAACTGGAATAAGTAAACAACTCATCATATCTGGGAAATAAGTGCCAATGTGGTTTTCTACGTCCCATCTCCAGAACGGATTCTGGACCGTGCAGCCTTGTATTCCTACCCTGCACCAACACTGATAACAGTCATCTGATTGCAGGTGCTTGTCTCTGAGCCTCTCCTCCTCGTGGACTTGGCTCCCCTGCTACAGCTCCTGTTAGCCTGCTTCAGAGGTCCAAAGAAAGCACCACAGATACCAGTTCATGACCTAAGAAGTTGGTGACTATTCTTAATTTTGCTGTATCCACAGAAATGAGAGACATTGCCTTTTAGAGAATCTGAAATTCAATCACATTTTTTTCTTTCCCTTTACTTGTTGAGATATTTACAGTGGTGCTTGTTAACACCTTGAGCGTGCTAGAGACTCTTGACAATGTACTGCATCCCTGGTCTCAGCATGGTTAAATCTGCTTGCTGTGTTAGAGAAGACAGTAGAATGGATCTCTTTGTGTGTGTGTGTGTGCGCGTGCGTGCGTGTGCATGTGTGCACATGCATGTGTACTGTTATGTCTAACAGGATAAAGGCATGAATAATTTTTTCTCCCTTTTTTTAAACAGTATTTTTTAATTTTAGATGAATAAGAGTTGCTTGCAAGAACAGAGTGTCAGATTCCCAAGAACTTGAGTTCTGAGCAGTTGTAACCTTACAGTTGCTGAGAACTGAACCTGGGATCTACAAGAGTAACTGTAGCTTTTAACCTGAGCCATCTCTCCAGCTCCCAGAATTTGTGGCTTTCAAGGTTTTGGTTTTTGGTTTTTCTTTTTGTTTGTTTTGTTTTAGAAAAGGTCATAGTCTGTACCCCAGGCTGTCCTTAAAACTCACAGAGATCCTCCTGCCTCTGCCTCCTAAGTGCTGGGATAAAAGGTGTGTGCTACCACACCTGGCCTCCTTTAGAGGTTATTACTTTGAAACTGAAAAAAAGTAACAGTTTTAATGCTTCTTTAGGTGTTTATTTGGGGTTCAGTCTCAAGAAGAGACAAGAAAGCCGTAGGGCAAAATTTACTAGAAGCAGTGCAGGCGTTGTCCACTGAGGAGAGGTTGAATCAAAGAGAGTACCACAGGTCTTACCAAGCTCGTAGGAACTGAGAGCTGACACCAGAGCATGTGTGAAGTAGGCAAAATGGTGTGTGAATTCCTCCCGCTTACCTATGCATTTCAACTTTTCTAGGTCATGGAACAGAGTAGGAAAGGACCACACTGGTATACCTAGCTAGTGGAAAGTTTTAAATGTACAATACAAAATACAAAAATAAACACTTCAAAATCTTAACTATACGCTTAGGCAGAGCTTTTGATTTTTTATTTTGTATTTACTCTGGCCAGTAGCTTGCTATTTTACACCAGTGAGTGGAGAAGAATATGGTGTTGACTAAATACCAAAGACAAGGCTGGCTGCTCAGTGCCAGATCTCCTTGTAGCTAGACTTAGAGGCAGTTGTCAGTTGCCTAATGTGGATTCTGGGAGCCAGATGTAAGTAGAACATGAGGTTTTTCTGCAAGAGCAGCCAGCTCACCAGTCTCCCATTTTTTGAGGTTTTTCTGCAAGAGCAGCCATCTCACCAGTCTCCCATTTTTTGAGATGGTGTCTCTCACTGAGCCTAGAGCTCACTGTTTGGACTGGCTAGCCAGTGGGCCCCCGATATTTGCCCTAAGACAGGCAGGTACACAGCAAGTACTTTACCCAGTGAGTCCAGCTAGGCTTTGGGGTGTCTTTCATCAGCCTCTCTTGGATTCTTTGACTGGTCCAGAAGTAAATCTCAAAAATTTAAATAGGATGGGCTGGTGATATGGCTCAGTGGTTAAGAGCACTGACTGCTCTTCCGGAGGTCATGAGTTCAAATCCCAGCAACCACATGGTATCTCACAACATCTGTAATGAGATCTGCCCTCATATAGGCGTCTGAAGACAGCTACAGTGTACTTATATATAATAAATAAATTAATTTTTAAAAAAAGATTAAAGCCGGGCGGTGGTGGTGCATGCCTTTAATCCCAGCACTTGGGAGGCAGAGGCAGGCAGATTTCTGAGTCCGAGGCCAGCCTGGTCTACCAAGTGAGTTCCAGGGCAGCCAAGGCTATACAGAGAAACCCTGTCTCGAAAAACCAAAAAAAAAAAAAAAAAAAAAAAAAAAATTTAAATAGGAAAACAGTTGTATTTGGATTGAACACTTTAGAGAACACATTGTTTTATGCCTTCTGTAGTCTTTATTAATAGACGCTCAAGAGAGAGAGAGAGAGCACACTTAAACTGGCATCCTAATGATTTAAGCTCTGTATATTTCTAGATCTATTAGATAGGAAATGTGAAATAAATATCCAGAACAAGAGGTAATGTGAAATGACTATTCAGAATGGAAATATATTTCCTTTCAATGTGCAAATAATGAAATCTAATTTTTTTGAAATACAATTTGTTTCTAATGATATTAGAACTATATTGTACAATTCAAATCTCAGAAAATACAAATTACACCTGATAGTATGACCTGCCATTCTTGTGTCTCTTGAGGAGAAGGCAGATGTGGCTGTGCTGGAGCTTGTCTAACTTTCTGTGAAGTCTTATCTGGAATAAAATAAAGTAGAACATATGTGTTTCCCTACTAGATAAAAGAGATACCCATTTTTGACAAAGTTGTTCTTAGGATAATCTATGCCTTCCCTGCATCTGTCTTTTCTGGTAAGTACTCATAACTGTGTTCTCATAACTGTAAACTAGCTCATTGGAAGAATCCTCTCACAAGGAAAAGTAGCATAGATGATGTGAGTTATCATTTCTTGAGGTTGATGGCAGTGGTTGCTCTGGGCATAGCCTTAGACTGTGATTCATAGTAGTATGCTAGTGATTAATCTTGGCAGAACAATGACAGTGTTGTGTTCTAGAAATTTCCACTGAACAGAAGGACAGTGCCTTTGAAGAGATAATAGTTTGTTAAGACTAAAGATAGTCGGGAACAAGTCTGAATTTGTTTTTGACCCTCAGGTGAGTCTGCAGCCTGTGCACCAGTGACCTGATGCTGGCTTTCTAGAGAGCCCAGGCAGTTCACAGGGCTCAGCCAGGTTGCTGAGTGTGTGGAGTGGATTGCATTCTACCCACTCTGGTTTACTCCTTAAAAATAACTCACTCTATACCATGGCTTGGACATTACATGTAATTTCAATCTGAATCAACCTGCTAATGACTAGAAGCCCATAAAAACCACAGTAAACAACTTAATTAAAATGTCCCTTGTGGGACGTCAGCTACAGTGGACTGGATGATAGAACGCTTGGGAAACTACCCCTAAATTAAAGGGTGGACAAGAAAGAACAGGAAGTGAGCGAGTGGTAATCCATTATGATTTCGCCAGCTTGCCCAGCTGCCACTAAATGGCCTTCCCTCCAAACCTTAGACTCTACGTCCTCTGCCAATAGCTTTTGCTTAGTGATCAAATGGCGCCTTGGGAGTTAGACCGAAAGGAAGAACATGGGATGCTCCTTAACTTTCTGTAGAATTTCCATGTCTGCCTCTGGGTTAAAGCATGTAATGAGTTAGAATATAACTATAAAGATGAGGGGTTTGGAAGTGCCTTGCTTATTCACTTAGAAGTTTCTGGAGGTTTCAGCAAGACTGCTGCCCAGGCAGGCAGTGCTGTCCTCTTTGCTCTTTGCAGAACAAAGTGTCACTGCCGCAGTTTGTGAAACAGGCCTGTAGATTCCTTTTCCCATTTCTACAAGTGATGGGTTTTGCATCCTGCTATCTTCCCATGAAAACTTAATAATGGAACTAAGCGTATCCACGGCTGCGTATGAATGAAAGGGAACATTGCATTTAGTTTCCAGATACAGAAAAGTAAACACACGTCTCTCTAATTTCAGTAAAACAGACAGTTCTCTAATCTTGTTCTGTGTTGTACTTGAGGAGAAAGCTTTCCAGATCTAGAGCTGTTCTCCACAACAGAAAAACCCAATACTATGGAGGAAAAATCCCAAACTGTAGCCACTTTATATCCTATTCTTTATCCCCTTACAGCAAAGTAACAAGTATAAAATACCTTCCAAAGAAATACACCATGCTTCTGTGACTCGGACATAAATTTGGTTTCTCAGTATTGCAGACTCAGGAGTTTGTAAAAGTATCCACGTACTATCAACAGCTTGCAAATCCAGCCTAAGTACAACAGTCTGCTCAGATGCTCCAACCCTCTGACCAGAGTTGGCTGGCAGACGTTCTATCTTGAACACATGCTTCTGTGTATGGTTGCAGTGGGAACTTCTCTTCAGAAAGGCAAATGTTGCACAGTTGTTGCCTCAAGACCCCTGAACCTGTGACATCAATTACCATGATATCAGTCAGGCATTCAGAAGCTCGTCATCTGAGTGTCCAATGGCATCTGGGTTTGAGAGTGGACCCAAGTCTGCAAACAGATTGAACCAGGCTGACATTTCTTGGTTACCGTTGTTAGGGGCTATTAAGAAAAAGACATTAAAGAGTTTCAGTTTTTGGAGATAATATTTTATACTACTTTTATGATTTTTGAAGCAGATACTTTTTAATAAAAATACAATTGGCTGACAGTGATTCATTATATTCCCCTGAAGGGTAATTTTAAAAAGCAGATATAATTCCTCCCAAGAAAGCTTAAGTGCTGCTTAAAATCTCTATTATAAAAGTAATACTTCAAAAATATTGGCCATAAAGGGGAATGACCCCTTGTAACCCTGTCATTACACACATTTGACAGTTGTCTCTTTAATTTTTCTCTGTTGAGGCAAGGTCTTGCTCTGTAGCTCAGGCTGGCTTCAGATTTGTGATCCTTCTGCCTCACTCCAAAATTTTGTATTAGGTATGCACCATCATGCCCAATGCTTGTCAAAACATTTCCTAACAAGGGCTGTGGAGATGGCTCAGCAGGTAAGTGCGGGTTTGCTCCCCAGGGCACACAAAGGTAATTTAAAACAACAAGAAAGGTCAAGACATTTTGATAACCTCTTGTAGCCGGGCCAGACTTCCAGTGGAGGAAGGGGGACATCAACCCACCCATAAAACAAACCTTCCACCCAAAATATGCCCCAGGGGACTTCTTCTTTAAGAAGGAGGGGGTATATTGAGGGAGGGTGAAGTTTGTAAGAATGGGACAGGGAGGGGACTGTGATCGGGTGCAAAGTGAATAATGAAACACAAAAACCATTCTGATGAGATCACTGTCAGACCCAAGTTCTTGTTTTATATGCACTATCACTCTGTTCACAAAGCAGTAGTATCCTACTTCTAAGAAGGAAATTGATTTTGTTTATGCATGTCTGTGCATCACATGTGTGCCTAGTACCTATGAACACCAGAAGAAGGCGTCAAATCCCCTGGAACTGACAGTTGTGAGCTGCCATTTGGCTCTGGGAGCTGTCTTCTGGAAGAGCAGCCAGCGCTCTTAACCACTGAGCCACTCCTCAGTTATCTTATGGTTACTGTTGCTGCAGTGAGACACCATGACCAAAGCAACTTGGGGGGGGGGGGGGAGTTTATTTGGCGTACACTTCCACATTGTAGCCTATCACTGAAGAAAGTCAGGACAGGAACCCAAACAGCAGGAACCTGGCAGCAGGAGCTGATGTAGAGGCCATGGAGGGGTGCTGCTTACTGGCTTGCTCAACTTGCTTTCTTATAGAACCCACAACCACCAACCCAGGGATGGCTCTTCTCATAATACTGGGCCCTACCCAGTCACTAAGAAAGTGCCCTATAAGGCTGCCTATAGGCCAATCTTACAGAGGCATTTTCTCAAGTGAGGTTTCCTTCTCTCTGATAACTCTAGCATCTGTCAAGTTGACATAAGTCTAGCCAGCACATCCCTGAAGATCACGAAGTTTAAAAAGCAGGGCAGAGGCCTGAGAACCCAAGAACTAAGTGTGAGCTGGGTCACAGCATGTGGAGAAACAAATGTAGTCCAACTCAGCAGAGTCGAGGAAGCCTCTTTTTCCCCAAATCATGGTTAATACCGGCTCCACCAGAGGAGCCACAGCTGCACAGCAGTATCTGAGTTTGGGTCCAGCTCTAGTTCTGGGAACTGAGGTCATGTCAGCTATACCCATGTAAGGATAGCTGTGTGTCCTGAGTGTTCTACCTCCACTGACCAATGCTGGGCAAGTCGCCTGCCTGCCTTCAGGGGCTCCTGTTTCCTATCTGTGGAACAGTCATATAATTTACCACTTAAGTATAACATGTGAGAGTACAGGTTGTTGGTAATCATGCCAAGGCTGGTGATTACAGCAGCAGTGCCTGACACCTCCCTGATGAGCATGTATGGTAAAGTGACATCATTCTGTTTGTTCTTCATCCTCATGCCCAGGGAACCAAGCTGTTAGCAGCAGTATTACGGTAAGTCTTTTGCATTTATTTTGGCTACTATATAAATGAATTGTCAGCTATCTAGTTAGGAATGGAACTGCTTACTGATAAGCATGTTCCATTAAAGCAGAAACTGCAAAAGCAATTTTCTAATAGTAATTTTCTATAAGCAGTAAGGTTGTCCTCCTGCATTCTTGTGAACATGGGGTTTCCTTCTCATTTTAGCCACAGTGCTGCATTCTTATGTTTTTAATATATTTGGGGGGGGGGGGGGGCTGAGTTGTTGCTGGTTTTGTTCTGTAGCAGTCTTGCTACATAGCTTAGGTTGGCCTCCAACTAGCTATGTAGCCCAGGCTGGACCTGGCTTATCTTGTTCCAATATTTGACTTCTGGTGACTGGGGATTAAAAGAATGTGCCATTGTGTCTGGCTTTTCTGTATTATTTTAATGGTGCTACGGGTTGAACCCACACCTTGTGCATACTAGGTAAGTGTTCTACTTCTGAGCTCACATCCTGGTCCTGGTCCTGGTCCTGGTCCTGAATTTAATGATTAATAAAGTGGCACACTTAATGATTTAATTTCTTCTTCTTCTTCTTCTTCTTCTTCTTCTTCTTCTTCTTCTTCTTCTTCTTCTTCTTCTTCTTCTTCTTCTTCTTCTTCTTCTTCTGTTTGTTTGTTTGTTTTGTTTTTCAAGACAAGGTTTCTCTGTGTAGCCCTGGCTGTCCTGGAACTCACTCTGTAGACCAGGCTGGCTTCCAACTCAGAAATCCGCCTGCCTCTGCGTCCCAAGTGCTGGGATTAAAGGTGTGCGCCACCACTGCCTGGCAGTGATTTAATTTCTAAGTTATCAATTTTCCAGGATTACTTTATGGTCAGAGCCAACAGCTGCCATTTTCCTTTTCTTTCTTCCCTGACAAAGCAGAGTAGCCTCAGACTACAGATACACAGCAGTCTTTCTCAGGACCTCTGCTTCTTTCTTGTTAGTTTTGCTGGAGATTGAAACTCACCATATGGACCACACTGGTCTTGAATTCACAAAGCCCCACCTGCCTCTCTATCCCATGTGCTGGATTAAAGGCCTGTATCACCATGCCCGGCAGTACCATTGTTTTCTGTGTTCTATGAACCGTGACTATCCAGAAGTCCACATGCTATGTATGGTCCTCAGTCATCCCACACTGGGAGGTGGTAGAACCTTTAAGAGCTGGCTGAGGACAAGGGTGTAGCCCCGTAGCTGGGCTCAAGGCCAGCACTGTACACACAACTTATAGCTGAGGTCCCATGGAAAGACATTATATCCATTACTGGGATGCCAAGCCTTTGCTTCCGTTTTGGTTCTTGGCTTCTAGGAGGCAAACATGCCCCTGCCATGATGTACGATGGGGCCTCATGTGCAGAAGCAGTGACCAACGGACCATGGACCAAGACTCTAAAACCATGAGCCGAAATGCAATAGAATGCTAACTAGCAAATGTACAGGAAGAAGGAAAAAGGAGATCCCATCCGGGCTAATATGTAGTTAGCAGGGCATCCAGCATGTGGAGGCCCTAAGTTCCACCTCCAGGAAGGACCACAGAAGGAAAGAGGAAGACAGGAAAGAAGGAAGGGGGAATAAGAGAAAAATCATAATTCAGTAACAGCTATAACAATAGAAATTATGTAAGAACTACTAATGATCAAGACGGGACTTCATCTATAATCCTAGCTCTCAGGAAGTTGAGGCTGGAAAAGCAAGATTTCAGGGCCAGCAGAGCTATACAGTGAGAACCCTGTCTGCCATTTAAAGTATTTCAATTTAGAACACACAGAATACAGAACAAGGTATGGTTTGCAGGAACTATGCTTGCCAAATGTGACAATATTTTATAAAACCTACTCAAAGAACACATGGGGAAAATTTATTTTTTAGTTTTTCTATAATGTGAATGCATTGAAAACTTTTAAAGTATTAGTATCATAAAAATTTGGAAGTCTGCCCAAAAGACTTCTGCAAGCAAACAAGAAATTTGAGCACAAAATGATTAAGTATATTGATGACTATAAACCACAGAAAAAATACGAATTTAAATGGATAGTAGTTAGATGACTAATGGGGAAGAAACAAGTCTGCTTAGACTGCTGCAAACCAAACGTGCTTCCCTCTATCCTTACTAGGCAAATGCTGACACTCAAGCAGGATGAATGGCCTCTGAGGTCATTATGCAAAATAAAGTGCCCCATCACCAAAAACCAAAGATACATTACAGAGTGTCTGAAGCAATGACCTGCACGGAGGAAGCTGGATGTTAGCTGGCCAGTGTCCATAGACACCTGTAATGCCACAGAAATTTAAGACTACTTCTAGGTCTCTGACATTCTTGCCAGCAGGCATTATACAACTTGAGTATCTTCTGAGCTGGGAGGTAGTTCAGTGATGGAACACATCTACCACAAATGAGGTCTGGTTTTCTTTCACACTATGAGACAAAGTGGTCCTTTCCTAAGTTCTTCTGAACCTCACTGACTATTGATGTGATGGGAAAAAGTGACTTACATTTTAATTTCTTTGGGTGCTATGAAGGTACTGGCAAGGTATCTAAGTGTTCTGATCCCTCTTGGGAAGCCCAGCCTTAGGGAAAGGAGGAAAGACAGAGAAACAAGAAAGAGTAAAAAGCTGGATTCTCCTGTGAAAGTAAGCACTTGACTGATCAAGCTGCCCCCAATAGCTTGGTCTGTGCCTTTTAATTGTGGAAAGTGAAGACCATTTACATTTAAGGATATTGAGAAGGGTCTGCAAATTTCTATACTCAAGTTTTCCTGTTTTGTCAAGTTACTGGTTTTCCTCCCTTACCCTATTTGTTTTAAAGGTTTATTGGTTTACTGTGCTAGGCAAGAAGGACTGATATTGTCCATTCTTTCTTTTAGGATAGTCAACACATCCTTAATAGTTATTTAATGACTTCACATGTGCCTTTAGTACAATATGAACAAAAGGGTTTTACTATAACAGATAACACATTGACCGAAGCTTGGGGCCATGAGAGTTCTTCAGAAAACAGTATCTAGGGGATGAGATACAGAGACGTAAGCAAGCCGGGCAGTGGTGGCGCACGCCTTTAATCCCAGCATGTGGGAGGCAGAGGCAGGCGGATTTCTGAGTTCAAAGCCAGCCTGGTCTACAGAGTGAGTTCCAGGACAGCCAGGGCTACACAGAGAAACCCTGTCTTGAAAAACAAAACAAAACAAAAAAAGAGCGTGAGAGAGAGAGATGTAAGTAAAGCTACACAATAACTGTAGATAGGAAAACAGGAAGCAAAGCACTGGAGTCCCGGAGGACAGACGGCACAACCATGTGCAACAGAGAAAGGTCATGGTTGGATTAGGAGTCCATAACTCTGACTCATGTCTGAGCTCTCGAAAACTGCTGAAGAAGCGATGGTGGCTGGCAGTGGTGGTGCATACCTTTAATCCCAGTACCTGGAGCAGAGGCAGGAGGATCTCTCTGAGTTCAAGGCCAGCCTGATCTACAGAGTGAATTCCAGGACAGCCAGGGCTACACAGAGAAACCCCTGTCTTAACCCCGCCCCCCAAACACCCGAGTGCTAACACCGGAATCTGTTAGAAAAATAACTAGAGAAGTGCGGAGGAGCCGAGGGTGAAGCCCTCTGGGCTCTCTTGCAGCACACGGGGAACCAAGGGAAGTTCTAAGTGGAGTGGAGTGGGGTGGAGTGGGAAACAGATGGGTTTCATTTGATAACCAGCAAAGGTACAGGAGCAAAGTGATGCCCAATGTGCAGCCCTGGACACAGGATAGTAGGGTTGCTGGTGACCCTTTCTCTGGGATAACCCTCTGGCCCTTGCACACACCTCCCCCCATACCACCTGTTTGTTCCACTGTCTTCCACTCCTGCCTTCTTTTCTCTCTCTTTCTTGCTAATTCTGAACCTGCAGGAAAAAAATACAACAAATTTTCTTGGGGCAGTGGTGGCATCACCTGACCCAGTAGTGGCTCAGTGAATCAAGTGTAAGCCAGACCCTGGAACAGTCGGTGGGGAACACATGGGTTTGGTGAAGTATCCAGGAGACACCTCACCTTGTTTTAGACATGCTGACAACTCTAATGAGGACCGATTTGATATTCTTCCAATTGACTGATGTGACTGCAGATCTTACTGACATTAACGCCTACTTCTCTTAATTCTAGTATCAATAGCCGTAATACTTTTGCTTAGCAAACACAAAGCACACATCCAAATGTCTCAACACTTACTGTTGAAAGCTCCATCAGCATGAAGGCCAAGGTCAAAGAGCTGTGAAGGAAGGAACTGGGAAGAAGTGAGAGGCCCGGGTCCCACTGAAGGCTCCTGGGATGTGAGGCCAGTGCTGGGGCTCCCACAGGCAGGCTGGTGCTCCTGTGTAAATTCAGCAGCACTCGAAGAAGTGGGGCTTAGGAGGCTGTTCAGAAATGAGAATTCCTTCTCAAAATCATCTCCTTCTAGTGAGTCTCTAGGCAGAGCTCTTGCAACTGCTGGTTGAGAACAGAAACAGCAAGAGGTTTATTTCCTTTTGAGGAAATAAGAGCAGGGCATAGGAGAACTACCTTTTCCTTTATGGCATTAAAATAATTTTAAAACAACAACTATATTGATTAGAAGTCTATAATTATTTCTAACAAGACAGGATTTAGGTCAAAATGGTCACATAGCATCTAAACAAATAGTTATGAATGCAAAGTGTTAATAAACTACTGCCTATGCAAGACAAAGACTCAGCTGGGAGAAAGACGCAAGCCAGTGCAGTAAGGAGCAGACAAGCAGACAAGGTGCAAGCAGCAATGTGATGTGCTATCACTGGCGCCATCTTCTTATGTATGCAGAACATTATAGAAACTGATACTCATGCACATAAAAATACAGGGAGTTCATGAACCAATGTGTTCTGATTATAGTGTAAAAATAAATTTAAAAGAAAACAAAAGCCAGGCAGTGGTGGCCATGCCTTTAATCCCATCACTCAGGAGACAAAGACAGGTGGATCTCTGTGAGTTTGAGGCCAGCCTGGTCTATAGAGTGAGTTCCAAGATAGACAGGGCTAGACAGAGAAACCCCTCCCCACTTCTCAAAAAAAAAAAAAAAAAAAAAAGCTTCTTTTACTAATAAACTTTAAATTTTAGCTGGAAGGAGAATAGACTTCCTGAAACATTCTAATAAAAGTATTTCATAATCTATAGGCTGCTTAAATGCCAACAGTGAAGTGGTGGTGGCCCAAACACACTACTGTTAAGGCCTGGGTAACTGTTGTCTGTCTAACCAGCTAGTTTATGCTGCTACAAGGATGCTTTCTCATATACTGTTATTACTGCTACTAGGAACTTCTTCATGCCTGAGCTAACCATTAACCCAAATTCTGTTATGTTCTATGCTTTTGTGTTCTTAGGAACCAATCACAACAGAGGTCAGTTAGAACTGCTTTGTATAGGTAGCCACAATAAGCTTGGACCTGAGACCTTGGAAATTGACATCCTACTTGGCAGAAAGAGACCATGTATGTGAGTAGAGACCATGTATGTGGGTTACTGACATCCTAGTTGGCGAGTTGGGAAAGGAATACTAGGCAAGGCAAGGCACCCCACCACAGTTGAATAACTGGACCAATGGGAACAGGTTAAATGTATAACAAGGACATGTTCCTAAGGACGTTCTTTATCCATGAATCCTGATTGGTGGGATAGCTTGACACAGATGTTTGTAGATCTCAGGCTTAAAAGCCCTGTAGGATTCTGGGTCGGGATTGCAGTCTAGCTTCCGAATCTAGACTACATCCTTGATCAATCAGTCTTGAGGTGTGCATTCGATAAACCAGCCCTGTTTGAGATCAGTGTCTGAGTGATTGTTTGTGTGGCAATTCCCAGACTTCAACAACTACTTTATCAATAAAATAGCAGAATCTTCACAGGATCTGATCTCCAGTGTAGCTAGAAAAGGCCCCAAGACTATTTAAGATATGAAAAAAACAAAAAACAAACAAAAAATAAACCACGAAACATTTACTTAAAAGCTCCAGAATTCACGAGGAACTGATACACACTAAGAACAGCCCTCTCCCCCATAACCATTCTAGCCTGGGACACCCAGTCTCATTTGGGGTGGAGGTGGGGGAGTTACCTTCCCAGGAGTCAGGAGGCCATCACAGTCTGTCCCTGTACCTAAGGCTACATTCCATGACTGTTGTCAAGCAGAGGTTCCCAGTGTCCAGCCAGACCCTGCTCATTAGATCAACACTGAGCCCGTCCAGTTGAGGTGGGCTAGGACAGAGAAGGAATTCTGGAGACAGGAGGATGGAGAGCTGCTCACCTTAGCATCTGGTTGGAGCTCCACACCAGCAAGAAGCAGAAAACCCTAGTGCAGCACTACTGGCTGCAGGCTTTAAATTATAAACCTGTTCAGGGCAGCGCTGCCCAACAAGCTGCTCGCTTGTTGAAAACAGGCTTCTTTCTTTCCTTCTTATTTTTGTTGTTGTTTTGATTTTTTGTTTTTGTTTTTTGAGACAGGATTTCTCTGCATAGCCCTGGCTGTTCTAGAACTTGCTCTGTAGACCAAACTCAGAGATCTGCCTGCCTCCCAAGTGCTGGGATTAAAGGCTTACACCACTTTGCCAGCTTGCTAGTTTTTTTTTTTAACTGAGTGTGTGTGTGTGTGTGTGTGTGTGTGTGTGTGTGTGTGTTGCTCATGAAGATCTTAGGACATTTCAGGGAGTAGGCTCCCTGCTTACACCATGTGGTTCTTAGGGAATGAATCAGGTCCCTCAGACTGGATGGCAAGCGCCCCCAGCAGCTGAGCCAGCCATTCCACTAATTCTCAAATCCAGCTCTTTACATGGGTGTTGAAGTACTCATGCTTGTGCAATGATAGTGACTGAGCCGCCCAAATCCCTGTCTTATTTTATCTGTGTAGGTATCATGTCTACGTGTATCACATGCACTGTGAGCATCATTAGTGTCCATGCAGATCTGAAGACGGAATCAGATTCCCTGAAACCGGGAATCACCATGTAGTTGCTGGGAATGAAACCTGAGTCCTCCAGAAGAGCAACCAATGCTCTTAAACACTGAGCCATCGCTTTGGCTCCTGTCTTAATATTCTAAATAAGACTCCAATTCTGCTTCGTATTGGCTAGTTCTAGGATTCTTTTCTGAAGCCATAAATCTGGGGTTTTCCTGATTTGAGACCCCTAAAATATTTAGGGGTCTGTCTCCTCAGACTGCTGAAGGTGACCGTAGAGCTGTGCTTCTGTCCCCTCATCACTGACCTGGTCCTTGGCCTGTAGATAAAGTGTAGTTTCAAGCCAAGGCTCAGCTTCTAAGGCAAGGGTGCCACTGATGCCGCTGTCCCTGCCCGCCCCCCCCCCTTGTGCATACATGTGGCCTTGCTGCTCCATCTCCATCTCTAACACAAGTTTCCTTAAGAGGGGACCAGCAGACCACAGAAGAAAGAATTCCTAACCTTTCCAGAGGAACTAACATCATCCTTAAACAAGTGCAGAGAACTGAAGCCTGAAAGTTTCTCAGAGATGAAGGCTGTGGTATGGATGGCAGGAAAAGGCAGTTTTGCTGGATGTATAAGCTTAATCATGGCTGGCTACTTTTGGCCTGAGAGAATGGGGTGGGGGTGGGGGCTGGCTGGGATCAGAACAACTTACTGACTTTGGAGAGTATCCCTCCAACAGAGCCCAAGTTTGACTGGTTCCGTCTGAGGAACAATTTGTACCATATAACATTACTGAAGTCAGCTGGAAATGAGTGAAGCTGACCGGCTGGGTATGGTCAGAGAAAGATTTCAAAACTCTGACAAAGCTGCCACCACAGGGTGTCTGAACCCTGTAAGGCATCCTCCCCTGAGGTGAGAAGAGGGGATGATGAAGAATAGCCCCGTTAAAATAATTCCCATCTAAAAATCAAGCAAATAGTAAGTGGGTCAGCATCCAGAGTTACTAAGACACGTTTACAATATCCAGTGTTCAGCAAATGACATGGAGCAAGAAGTCAAGAAGCTGGAAGCCTTGTGTGACACTGACTAAATGTCACATTTACCACTAAGACTCTCAGTCACTTAGTAATTGCAGAACTAAAGAAATCTAGGATAAGAACTAGGAGACTTGAGAGCAAGTCGGTGACCATGAGCACCTGAAGATGGAAGTGATGGGGCAGTCCTTCCTACAGGTGCCGGTTTGCAACTTTTCCCATACCCTCCCTTCCCAAGAGCCAAGGAAGCCAGGGTGAGATTGCAGTGCCTGGTGCTAAAACAGAAATCATACACTGAAGAAGGCAGGAAGGCATTTCTTGCTTCAGGCCTCCCCCAACTCCAAGCAACACAGTGGGGAGGAAGACACCTGCCCTGTAGGAGGGAATAAATTAAGGCAAAGCCTTAGCTTGAAATCTAGTATTAGCCTCTCTAGGTGAAATCCAGACAGGGCTCCACAGCCTCTACCCCTCACACCACTAAAGGATGCTCTAGCCCTTAGCCAGATGGCCCAGTAACTCACCAGCTCTTCCCACCCAGACATAAATACTGTGGGTCACAGCAGGGAGATAATCACAGAACTTGACAGAGAATCACAGAGCTCAGTATAGGGCCCACTTGGTGAGGCCCAGCTATGGGCAGACTTGAGGATCCTGTCCTTAGATGGAGCTTCCTGACCTGCAAGGCATCATCAGGTGAAGACCCCACTCCAGAGGGCAACATCATTGTGAACAGGCTCAACATTGCACAGGTCTCTGTGGCTGTGAGACCACAAAGGTGGAACCTAGCTTAGTGACATTTGGGCCAAGTGACTAGTTCTACCAAGGTTCCCAACTTCAGGTGAATAAGAAGCAAAACTATCTGTAATCTGGTCGCTGCCTGGGGTAGTCCTAATGGTCCTTGTCTCTAGGCCGGGGCTCATGGTGAGTAGACTTAGATTCTACCTGGCATTAACGAGCTATAGTCTTGCACCATGAGTTCACACTAGCAGCTGACAGTCATTTTGGTCCTACCCTGCCTTTCCCCACTGTGCTGGTCTTAGGCCATAGGAGTCAACTGTAGGCCCAGCACTGCAGTGTTGAGTGTTGGTCACCACAGGACTACCTACACCTTTTCTCCCACAATGCCAGCCATCACAGCACAGAAGGCAACTGTCTGCTTGGGGAAAACAAGGAAAGTAGATGCCCATTTATGGCCTGAGAGCCTGGGGCTGGTGCCTCCATGTGACAACCCTGGAAAGAGGGAATACTGTGGTGTCTGACTGCAGGCCAGTGAGAGTGGATGGAGTGTCTGGGCCCATCCAGGCCCCATATGCTTACAGGAATCAATAAGTCCTTACTGACATCATCAACATGAGATTGAAAAAACATGAGCTAGGGGAAAGAATCCTTTTTTAAAAGTATTTATTGAGACAAGGTCGCATACTGAGCTCAGGTCAGCCTCAAACTGGTGGCACCCCTACTGTCTCAGCCTTTTAAGTGCTGAAATTTCAGGTGTAAGCCACCATGTCTATCATGGGGTCCATCATGGAGTTCAGAGGACATGCTTACAGGAAAACGGAAACAAACTTGGATGTAGGGAGCCATCTAGTGCTAAACCAGTGGAAATCCCCACAGGCTCAGAGATGACAAGCCGACTTTCGGAAGGGGAGCCACAAACGAAGGCTTTCAGTGTGAAAATCCAGTCTACAGATAAGAAGGAAACCATCTCAAAGACAGGCAACTGGAGGAGAAAATACGAGAACTGGAAAAACCAAGAAATGTGAAACAGTATTAAAGAGTAATCATCTAATCATTACAGCACAAGGGGGTCTTGAGAAGTTCAAGTAACTGAGGACTTCCCAAACCTAGAGGAGGCTATGGGGTGCCGGAAAGGCAAGGGGTGCCAGCCGCTCTCATAAAGGAATAAGATATACAGTAAGCTCTCCAGCGCTAACGCAAATGTACAGACTATACCACAGAACATTGACATGTCAAGAGACTGTGGCATGAGGTAGTCATGGTGTCCAAGGAAACTGGTAGCCAAGAAACACCCAGAAAAGCTTTCTTTAAAAAACCAAAAAAAATCGGGGGGCGGGGGGTGTTCGAGACAGCTCAGTGGTTAAGTGGTTAAGAGCACTGACTGCTTTTCCAGAGGTCCTGAGTTCAATTCCCAGCAACCACATGGTGGCTCACAACCATCTGTAATGGGATCTGATATCCTCTTGTGGTATGTCTAACGACAGCTACAATGTACTCATAATAAATAAAATCTTAACAAACAAACAAATTAAGCAAAATGAAAAAGTAAAGACAAAGCTGGGAGAATTTCTCTCACCAGGCCTGTCCTACAAGAAATGCTAAAAGTTCTTCAAGTGGAAAGAGATGCCATGGCTGGATGATGGCGCACACCTTTAATCCCAGCGCTCAGGAGGCAGTGGCAGGTAGAGCTCTGACTTTGAGGCCATCCTAGTGAGTTCTAGGACAGCCAGAGCTACAAAGAGAAACCCTGCCTCAGGAGAGAGGTTGGGGGAGAGGGAGTTGAGGGGGAAGAGATGCTAGTGAGGAGAAAACAGCACACACATAACCCAGAAGGGGTAAAACTCCTGAGTAATATTAGAATTCTCTAATGTAAACATGATATATTAACTACTTGTGTCTTTGGTAATGGCCTAACTAACAACATAAGTAAAGGCAACAGTAGCTACATAACAGTAATTATGTTGGGAAAAGGGCGATGCAGAAAGGTGTGAAGTGAGTCCAGTAAGGTGGCTCAGCAGGACATGGCACTTGCTGCCCAGTGACAACTTGAATTTGATCCCAAGAACTCATGGTAGAAGGAGGGAACCTATTGTCCTCTGACCACCACATGTGGACTGCTGCATGCATGCACCCACATACAGAGACTCCCACACAAATAAATGTAAATGCTTACAAAGTAAAATGAAGGCCAAAGCCAGGTATAGTAGCATGTAGTGTTAATCCCAGCACCTGAGAGGCAGAGGCAGACGGATCTCTGGGAGTTCAAGGTCAGCCGATCTACAGAGTGAGTTTCAGGACAGCCAGAGCTATGTAATAGTGAGGCCCTGTCATGAATAAACAACACAAAACAAAATCAACAAAACCCCCCAAAGGCTACAAAGGTACGTTCCTTTGATTTCAGCACTCGGAAAGCAGAGGCTGGTGGATGCCTGTGAGTTATAGGCCAACCTGGTCTATATAGAGAGACTCTGTCTCAAAAAAAAAAAAAAAATGTAAAATGAGACATCAAAATTCACAATGGGCCTGGGTGTGGCTGAGTTGGTAATGTCTTTCTGAGCATGAGTAAGACCATGGGTTCAGTGCCCAGTACCACATGAGATAAGCATGACAGCACATGTCTATAATCTCAGCTCTCTGGAGGTAGTGGAAGAAGGGTCTTAGGTTCAGTGTCATCTTCGGTTGTAGAGCCAGTTTGAGGCCAGCTTAGACTGCAAGAGACCCTGCAAATGTACAGGGTTTTAAATTTTTTTTTTGTTTTGTTTTTTTGAGACAGTGTTTCTCTGTGTAGCCCTGGCTGTCCTGGAACTCCACTCTGTAGACCAGGCTGGCCTCAAACTCAGAAATCCGCCTGCCTCTGCCTCCCAAGTGCTGGGATTAAAGGCATGTGCCACCACTGCCCGGCTTTAAGATTTTTAATCTATGTGTATGAATGTTATACCATATATATATGTATATGTATAGACACACATATGTATATATGTATACATATATATGCATGTATATATATTGCCTATACTATATATTATATATACATAAATACATATATGAGAGCCGGGCAGTGGTGGCGCACGCCTTTAATCCCAGCACTTGGGAGGCAGAGGCAGGCGGATTTCTGAGTTCGAGGCCAGCCTGGTCTACAGAGTGAGTTCCAGGACAGCCAGGGCTACACAGAGATAAATATATGTATAAGAAAGTCTTGTTTATAAGATGCTATTTTGTAATCATAACTCAACATTGATCACAAAGAATGAAAATAAAGTATGAAATTATATATGTGTGAATTATATATATATACACACATATGTATATAATGTATGCAAGGCATTTATATATGTATATATACATATGTGTGTATATATGTATATACATGTATATATACGTGTATGTGTGTGAGTGTGCACTGTATGTGTGTCTGGTCCCTGGAGCTGGAGTTACATTAAGTTGTGAGCTGCCATGGTAGGTGCTGGGACCCAAACCCAGGTCCTCTGCAAGAGCAATAAACTGCTCTTTAACTGCTGAGCCATCTCTCTAGCTTCTAGAGATTTTCCAAAACTAGTAATTTCATGTTTTTTTCTCATTCTTTGTGACCAGTGTTAAACTGTTATGATTACAAAAAAAAAATCTCATAAGTAGATTTTCTTGGTGAGTCTTGGTAATCCACAAAGCAGATGTCTGCAGTTGACACACCAGAAATAAGAAGGACTGCAAGTACACTGCAGAAAAACCACCCAAGCACAGAGGAGAACTATAAAGTTGGTATTAAAGCAGCATTGGCAAGGTAGGTTGAGTTGGCCCACGCCTTTAATCCTAGCACTCAGGAGGAAGAGATAGCTGATCCATGAGTTTGAGGTTAGCCTGGTCTACACAGCAAATCCCAGGCCAGTCAGATACACATAGAGACCCTGTCTCAAAAGGTGGAAGGAATGAACCGAAGCAAGACCCCCACCTAGAAATAATCAATAAGTGTAATGGATTAAATTCTTCCATTAAGGGTCAGTGACTGGTGGCTGAAGGTACTTTTTAAAAGTCCCAATTATATGTGGCTTAAAAGAAACTTGGTTTGGAGCCAGGCGGTGGTGGCGCACGCCTTTAATCCCAGCACTTGGGACGCAGAGGCAGGCGGATTTCTGAGTTCAAGGCCAGCCTGGTCTACAGAGTGAGTTCCAGGACAGCCAGGGCTACACAGAGAAACCCTGTCTCGAAAAAACAAAAACAAAAACAAAACAAAACAAAAAAAAAAAAAAAAAAAAAAAAAAAACTTGGTTTGGCCTCGACCCTATTAAGGAGAAACATAGCTGAGGTGTACAAAGTGGAATTAAAAGGTGACATTTTAAATGCAATTTAAGTCAATCTTTTACAACATTTAAATCATCTGAATGACTGAGATAAATCATTTTGACACTAAAAATGTGGCCATTTCAATTCAATGCATCTACCATCTATCTTACCTGGTTCTCTCTCAAATCTCTCTTCCTCTTCAGACAAAGCTACCCTAAAGTGAAAACCAGAAAGTACAGATTTTGGATAAAGTACATTCAAGGTTCATAGCCCCAGTTTCATATAATTAAAAATTGTAATTCAGGAGGTACATAAAATACTTATCTGGTAGATAAATCTGTAACAGTATTATTTCTATAGATCTGCAGAAGCTATAAAAAACCATTATTTTTATTTTCTTTTTGTTGTGGTTGGTTTTTTTTTTGTTTGTTTGTTTTGAAGACAAGGTTTCTCTGTGTATTTTTGGTGTTCTGGAACTCACTCTGTAGACCAGGCTGGCCTTGAACTCAGAAGAGATATATATCTGCTTCTGCCTCTGAGTGCTGGAACTAAAGGCATGCAACACCGCCGCTCAGGACCTTATTCTTGGCTTTGACTCCTTATTTCTGTAAACACTAACTCAGAGACTATGTAGGGTTATAGGCACTGGGCCAAATACAAGGTTGAATATTTCTAATTTGGAAATCTGAAATTCAGAACTTTGTCATAAATAAGAGCTTCTTTATCATAATAAGACTTGTTTTTATATATACATTATTTAGGGTAATATCTCCATAGGCCACAAACATAAGACACAGGAGACTCACACCAGTTCCTTTCTTCTGTGCCTATGTCTTCCTTTCAGCAAGGACTTCTAAAAGAAGGGGACACAGTGTAGACGTATCTGGAAATGTCTGGAGTCTGTGCTCTCAGCTGTGTAACTAATACTCTTCCTGTCTTTTACTATGGTTTAGAGTATTGCTCAAAGACTTTGGTTTTTTTTTTTTTAACTTTTATTAAAATTATCCTAATTGGTTAAAAATATAGAAGACAGACATTAATTTCTTGTTTAGTCTTAAATTCATCCTTAAGATATCTCATTATGTTTAGCCAAATATATCAAAATGCTTTTTTAAAGTCTAAAAACTGGAACACTATCCAAACATCATGGATAAGTGCTCCTGGCCCTGTACCTCTTAGACCATAGAGTTTGGGTTTTCATTTTCATGCACTGTAGGGTGGGCATGGCACTTTCTTAACTCATAAGAACTGAAAGAGACATGAACATCCCACACAAAATATGGTATAGGTGATATTTGCCAAAGAAGGCAAGACAGACTAGCCTATAATGTCTCCAGCCAGTGGTCATTGTAGATATCTATAGTATCCATCTAATATGGTGATTTAGCTATTTATACTATCCATCCAATATAGTGATTTAGATATTTATAGTATCCATCTAATATGGTAATTTAAATATTTATAGTATCTATCTAATATGGTGATTTAGAACACCCATACAATAAAGAGTGGGACACAGAAACTGAACAGATATTAAACCGTTATTCCTGGGCATGACTTTATAATCATCAGTATTGAAAATTATTTTAATATTTCTTTAAAGACACCTAAAGACCAATACAGTATCATTTCATAAAATAACTATAAAAACCTTTACAGAGTAAAGATACTTAGGATTGGAATGAAATGTCCAATGATACTATACATATATGATTTTTAAAATATTCTTAAAACGTATTTATTTTATGAGTACACTGTCGCTGTCCTCAGACACACCAGAAGAGGGCATCAGATCCTATTACAGATGGTTGTGAGCCACCATGTGATTCTGGGAATTGAACTCAGGACCTCTGGAAGAGCAGCCAGTGTTCTCCATCTCTCTGCTCCCCCCTCCCCATATATGATATTTTTAAACACCTTAGCTTCACTTATGATTTTAATGTCAACATAAAACTAAAATAAGTTTGGGCTGGAGAGATGGCTCAGTGGTTAAGAGCAATGACTGCTCTTCCAGAGGTCATGAGTTCAATTCCCAGCAACCACATGGTGGCTCACAACCATCTTTAATGGGGTCTGGTGCCCTCTTCTGGTGTGTCTGAAGAGAGCAATGGTGTACTCGTATACACAAAATAAGTAAATAAGATTTTTGAAAAAAAAAAAAAAAGGTAAAATAAGTTTAATTTATTCATAAAATTTCATACATACAAACATTTAGTTTGGATTTCCCGTAGAGAATATGCCTGGGATCATTGTCTACTCAAGAGTCTATGTTACTGCTGGGCAGTCAGAGTTGTTGCTGTCTTAGCCAGTTTGCTTAAGACAGGAGTGAAGCAGCAGAGAAGCATGGGCAGACACAGGGAGCAGGCCTGTGCGGGTGGGGCCCAGTCTCAGCTGGGTCATTCCAAGATTGATTTCTAACAGTTGCTGCACCTGGACTTGCCTGCTTTCCTGCCCCCCACCTACCCCTGCCTCTACCCCTTTGCCCCCCTGCCCCCTGCCCCCTCCACTCCCCACCCCCGCCTCCCTGTCCCCCACTCCCTCCCCTCCTGTCCCCCTATCCCCCTTCCCCGATGCTCTCCTTTCAAGGCATGCCTACAGAACTCAGTTCCTTACATAATGCACATTCTTCCCCAAGACAGAGTCTGGATCATTGCCACAGCTGACTGGTACTTTTGGTGTCTCCTTTGCCTACCAAGTTAATAGCAGGGACAGATGTTTGTGTTGTTTGAGAAAATGACATAAAATAAACATTCACTGAACTGGAGAGAAGAGAGCCAGTGACCATTTCCACGTATGTTATGGAATGGCATTCAGGATTTCCATAGCACCAGAGGTATCTTTTGCCTACTTACTTATTGAGGTTTGTAGTAAGACAGCTGCCTTCTGTTTGTTCTTCTTTGTAGTCTACAGTAAGATTGCCTGGAGTGTCTTGGAGTCTCTAAGGATACAAAATTTAAAGTTAAGTAGATTTTAAAAAATAATATTTCTTTTTACTATCAAAAGGAGAATAAAAATTTCAGACACTATAAAATAGAATGAGTTCTGAGTCAAGAGCAAGAGCTGTGGGAACATAGGAGGGTGTCCTTTGCACTGAGCCCCATGGACACAGTTCTTCATCCTGGCCACCTGTGGGACCACACATAAACTGTGACATGCCTTAGAAAGGTCAGCAACTTGTGACAGGTCCAAAGAAAACACACCGCATTCCTCGCCTGCACCGCAATGCTGAAGATGTTCTGACTAGATTCTGAGTAGAAATTAGACACAGAATTTGCCTAATACATAAAACACTATTTACTGAAACATTTCTTATAGAAAAAAAAATTAATCAAGGGCAGCTTTGGGACTGAAAGATGTTATCTCACAAAATGACTTAAAAGATGGGCAGGCTTGGACCTTTAATCCCTTTCTAAGCACTATGTGAGTTCAAGGCCAGCCTGGTCTGCAGTGTTCAGGCCATGTAGGGCCACAATGAGACCCTGTCTCAAAAAGGGAAAGACTTAAAAGGAGACTGAAGAGATAACACAGCAATTAAGAATATGTTCTGTTCTTCAGGAAAGCCAAGTGCAATTGCCAGTACCCATATGAGGCAGCTCACAACCACCTCTAACTCCACCCCTAGAGAGATCAGATACCTCTGACCTCTGTAGGCGCCTGGGGCAAGAGTTTGTGCCACACACCACCCCCTTCAATTTTTTTTTAAAAAGATGCCTTTAAAAATCCAGCACCAACACTTCATCCAGCTAAGGTAAGAACATTAAGTTAAAAGGCTCTTGAAGCTAGCCCATCAGAACTGCGGAGGTGACCATCACAGTGTGACCGTGTTGAAGAAGCGACATGCAAAAATGTGACTGGGTGCTGGACAAACACAGAGAGACCGTAATCACAGTGAGCGCCCTTTTCATATGGACATGCTATAGGACAAGGACCTCTTATGTTCATCTCTGCAGCTGCGGTGGCACCATGTCAGGGCCATGCTCTGTGACCTGGGCATCACGAACCACATCTGTGTGCTTTAAGTTTTTTATTACTAAACTTCACTTTCTAGAAATCTTTTTTTTTTAAGGATTTATTTTTAATTGTGTGTGCAGTGCCCACAGAACCCAGAAGAGTGTGCTGCCAGGCCCTAGAACTGGAGTTATGGGAGCTGTGAGTCAGCCAACTCTGTGCTGGGAACAAACCTTGGGTCCTCTGCAGGAGCTCTTATATTCTGAGCTGCTGCCTCCAGCCCAGCACCTTCCCACTTGCCTGTCAGACTTACCTCAGCCCACAAGAGGCCTGTGTACTTTAGTGTTCCTGGCAGTTACTGGAATCTAGGCAGGACAGATCCTTAGGAGTGGGGAGTATATTTCCCAGTGTTTCATGAGTTTGAAACTAAGCCCAGCAAAAGACAGTTTCAACGTTATCACCTGAGGTGATTCAGCTAAGCAGGAGGACCTGGTTTACTCACATGTAAATATACATATGACATACCTTGAGAGTCACGAAGTCGTACGGATGAAAGCCAGCATAGGCCTCTTGGATTTGAGACATCGTTTGAGCTGTTTTCTCCCAGAACCCAAGCAATGTTCTCTGTAGAAACAGAAAAGGCAACACTACAGTTCTGCCCGTCCAAGGCCTGTTTGGGGCTGATTCCTCACTGCTGTGCCCCTCAGGAACTGATCCCCTGTCTGAGCACCGGGAACCAGAAAGAACAGTGAGCACTGAGTCTGTATGTGCACGTGCCTGTCTGTACACATAGACACTAGAATGTACCTTTAGGATAATTACAGCTTATAATGAGAAAAAGAAAACCAATGGCTCCAAATACCTCAAAATCTAAAGTCCTGGGCTTCAAAGGCCAATAAAAACACCAATCTCTGCAGAAGGGACACATGTAATTTTTATGTTAGCACATGTAAGTGTTGCATACACATGCTTGCATGGATGTTGAATGTGTGTCTTTGTGTGCATGTGCATGTCACAGAATACCTATAGAGATCAGAGAACAACTAGTGGGAATTGGGTCTCTCAAGCCCCCATGGAAGTCCCAGGGGTCAAATTCAGGTCATCAGGCTTGGTGGCAAGCAGCATCACCTGCTGAAAATCTTACTGGCCCAGAAGAATCATTTTTTTATGCTTTGTTTTACTTTGTGAGGCAGGGTCTTACTATGTAGCCTTGGCTGGCCTGGAACTTGCTATGTACACCAGGATGTCTACAACACACAGAAATCCACCTGCCTCTGCAGTGCCTGGGTGTGTGCCACTCTGCTTAGCCCATAAGTATTTATTCACTAGAGAAAATACTACTAAATTTGACCTTTTGTTAAGGGCTCAACAAAAACTTAGCCCTAAAAACATGTTGTTTAGGGCTTGAGAGATGGCTCAGAGGTTAAGAACACTGACTGCTCTTTCAGAGGTCCTGAGTTCAATTCCCAGCACCCACATGATAGTTCACAACCATCTGTAATGAGATCTGATGCCCTCTTCTGGTGTGACTGAAGACAGCTACAGTGTACTCACATGCAAATCTAAAACTAATAAAGCCTTTTTAAAAAGTGTTATTTAGCTAACGGAGGTAATTTGTGATCTTGTTGCTTCAAGATTCCTGTTCCAGGACAAAGGTTGAGAGGGGAGAACAGAGGAGCACAGAGCTCACAGCTGTTAGACTCCAGCCTTTACTTTCCAGGACATCTTTCCTCGAGTCTTTCCTTGCATAGTGCCAACCTGAATCAGGGACACTGCTTTAAGACAGCAATGAGTGGCCACCTCCTTTCTCTAACTTTCCTTATTCAAGGAAAGCGTTCCACTGGCTGTTTACGAAGGCATGTGGAAGTCTGCAGCCACGGCCTGTCGGCTGGCATTCGTACACTTTTCACATGAGACTTGAGGGAAGGTGAGTTGTGTAGCACAGACAGCAACTTGGCAGGATGAGAGGCACGCACCTCCTAGGTTGGGTAAACTTGAGGCGTGAAGCCCAAATCACCATTTACTTAATTGTCATTAGGTTCATTATCTTTAGTCATTGCTTGACACAGAAGTTTTCAAGCTTTTTGGAGCATGGTATTCTTTTTGCTTTTTTGTTTAGTTTTAGGACAGAGTCTAGTCTTGAACTCTTAATCCTCCTGCCTCTGCAGTCCTGGGGTTACCTGTATAAGCCCCCATACCTGACTGGACCCAGTATCACTATTTCAAATCAAAATATGTATAACTCGAATTAACAAGTTTTGATCTTACTCACCACTCCCTGCCTTTGTTTCTTTTTGTTTAGATTTGGTTTGGTTTTTGGTTTCTTTGTTGGTTTTGTTTTTTGAGACAGAGCTTCGCTTTATAGCCTTAAGTCCTGGAACTTGCTTCGTAGACCAGGCTGACCTCAAACTTACAGAGATCCACATGCCTCTGCCTCCTGAGTGCTGAGATTAAAGATGTGTGGCACCACATCCAGCTTTCTGGTTTTTTTTTTTTTTTTTTTTTTTTTTTTTTTTTGGTTTTTTGAGACAGGGTTTCTCTGTGTAGCCTTGGCTGTCCTGGAACTCACTCTGTAGACCAGGCTGGCCTCGAACTCAGAAATCCGCCTGCCTCTGCCTCCCAAGTGCTGGGATTAAAGGCGTGCGCCACCACCGCCCGGCCAGTCAGAGCTTTTCAGGTCTCTGTCAGAACTTCAACACTCAATTGCAGCAGTCAAAGGAAGCTGGGCAATGACAGAAATTTTCTCGCACTCGTTAGACAACTTTCAAACAGGAATCTCACCACTTGTCTCTACTGCAAGGACATGCTGACCATGGGGGAGGTACCTGGTAGGTAGTGAGTGAGTGAGATAACATATTGCAGCGACTAGCTCCCAACAAGTCCACTTTCTGACAGACGTCCATCTTTAACTTGTCAAAAGAATCTTTGCTGTTTCTCACTTGGATCTGTACCTGCAATCACAAAAATGTCAGTTATTATCAACACCAAGGATGGACATCTAACTGGTCTGAAATAAATTTTTCTCAGACACATGGAATCCTAACAGTTCCTCTTCTCTGTGCCATTATCATCCCATGGTTAATGACGGAGACATTAGCTACTGTTGATTGTAGGAGTCTTTCTCATATCTATCCCTTTTTAAAAGGTTTACTTATTTATGTTGCAGGAGGTGGTGGGGAGGGTGTGTGTGTGTGTGTGTGTGTGTATGTGTGTGTAGGTCAGAGAACAACCTGTGGGAGGAGATGTTCCCCTTTCACTATGTGAATTCTGAAGATAAAATTCAAGTCATCAGGTTTGGTAGGAAGTGCCCCTGCCCTCTGAGCCAGCTCACTGCCGCTCCAATAGCTGTCCCAGAGGTGAGAAAATCTGAGATAAAAAATGAAAATCATAGTTGAGGAGAGAAAATGAATCCCAGATAAAAACAAATATCTGCAATGTTTAGGATTGTTTATGTACAGCATTTAGCTAAAAGAAGCAAAGAAACAGAAGAGCTGAGGAGGCGGCTCCATGGGCAGAGGTCCTGGCCACCAGGCCTGGTGACCTCAGTTTGGTCCTTGGGACCCACAAGGTAAAAGGAGAGAACCAATGCCCAGAAGTTGTCTTCTTGACAGAAGACAACTGTATTCTATGTATCAGATATATTCCATGTATCACATGTATTCTATGGCATGTGCTCTCATACACAAAATAAATGAATAAATGTAATATAAAATTTAGCTGGGCAGTAGAAGTATAGGCCTCTAATCCCAGATCTCAGGAGGCAGAGGCTGGGGGATCTCTTTTGAGTTTGAGGAGAGCCTGGTCTACAGAGTAAGTTCTAGGACAGCTACACAGAAAAACCCTGTCTCCACAACAACCAACCAAGCAACCAATCAGGCAAACAAACAATATTTAAGGATGAGCACATTCTAGTGGTACGTATGCATCTCGCTACAATAAATAAAAATTACATTTTATAATAAAAATAAAATGTAATAAATTTTTTTTAAATGTAATAAAAAGTAAAAAAACATCTTAGAAGAATAAATAGAAGCCATAGTAAAATGTTGGAAGACATTAGTATTTTAAATCATTGAGGTATTTATATATTTAAATGTCTTAATAAATGTCATTGGATAATATAAATACTGACTTTTGAAGATGTTTATTCATGCATTGACTTAATTAATATTTGTAAGTTGTCTAGTTTATGAAACACTATTCTAGGAACTAAGACACTATGGCAAACAAAACAATGTCCATGCCGTCATCATCAGGTGGAGAGGGCTAGGAGGGGAAGTACATAATTACAGGAGGGGCTCTGCTTGGAAACACAGACAAGTGAAGGGAACTCAGCGACTATCTGGTGCTCAGGAAGGTCCTTGGCAAGCTGGGTGTTTGAGCTGGACAGCAAGATGATGACCAGGCTACACCAAGACTCTTGGGGGTAAGCAGTCCATGACCAGGGGAAGTTTCCTGAGGAAGAGACAGGTAGGGCAGAGCCCTGGGGGCACAAGAAGCAAGAAGCACGAAGGCTGTGTGGGGATGAGGGACCAGACCTTACAGGATCCTAAGAGGAGCTGGATAGAAATCTATTAAGGGCCTAATAGCAAATTCATGGCTCTGAGTTTATTGTTAGGGTGTTTTCTAGATTTTAATTAAAAATAGCTGAGAGGACTTAACAGGCAACAGTCCAGATTGCTTTACATATTTACAGATTGCTTTTACATTTTTTTTTGTTTTCAAAAACGTCAGAAGTCCACAGAATTCACAGTACAGACATTTCTTTATTAAAGTTCATTTGATTAGAGACCTGTCTGCTCCTGACAGCTTCCTGTCTTGGATTCTAAGAAGAGATTGAGCATCTTTGGAGTTACTCCAGTTGTGGTGAGACAGCCACTAGGCAAGAACTTATCTCTTTTCATCTACAGATAAATCACTGTCCAGAAAAGGACACACTATGCAGAATAGTCAACTGATAATCTCTGCCTAGACAGGGAAATCAGCCCTTAAAAATTCTGCATCCTAGATCTGTCAGATGATCCTGCGCCAGAAGGCTGAAGACCAGATGCTCCAATGTTTCGAAGGGACTGTCCAGGTGTTCAGCGGTCTCTATAATTTGGCTAAGTTTTAGAAGCTATGTTTTGTGTTTCCCATATTATTTCAGTTAATTGAGTCATTCTAGATTTCTAACAGGGTTGAAGACTTATAGTCTCTTAGCCAACCCAAGCTATTTACTTTAAGAGAACAGATTTAAGAGGATGGTCTTTTATTGACAATAATGTTGGACTGGGTATTAGGTCTATCGTGTACCTTACTGTTACAAATTAGTATCGCTGTGCCCTATTTATATTTTGAGGGAAAGTTTTTTTTTTTTTTTTTTTTTAATTCTAACAAGAAGGGTGGTATGTAGCGGGATATCCACCTTCCCCACTACATTTGCAATAAAGCTCGGTAATTTGGGAGGAGCTAATGTGGGAGGAGTGAAGAATGGGAAGGAGAAGGAGGAGAGAGAGACAGAGACAGAGAGAGAGAGAGAAAGAAGAAGGAGGAGGAGGAAGAGGAGGAAGAAGAGGAAGAGGAAAAAGAGGAGGAGGAAGAGGAGGAGGAGAAGGAGGAGAGAAGATAGCGGATGCCCAAGTGTCTCTAGCAGAGGTAGTTATTAATATCAAGGTTACATAATTGGGTAACAATTCTAATTGTATGAGCATCTTGTTACTTGAGCATTTTCAAATATATGAACCAATTGGATAACCTTAAAGCTTTAAGAGTCTTCATTCTATCAGGTACCAAGGGCATGGCAGGTATTGTCTGGGGTTCAATCAAGCTTTTCGGGGAGGGGTTCAGTCAAGCTATGTGGATGCAGCATGGGGGATTGGCAGAGCCATCCCCCATACTGGTGCCTCGTGGGTGTCAGGGCTAGTGTTTCTAGATAGCTGGAGCTGAGGTCCAGAGCTGGAGGCGCAGGAAAATGGCAGCTGTCTGGGAACAAGCTGGTCTGGGCACTGTTTTTTAAAATATTACCCACAACAGAAATCTGGTTGGCTTTTTGGGTTTTTGTTTGTTTGTTTTGTTTTTTTCCTTCCTGATAGGGTTTCTCTGTGTAGCCCTGGCTGTCCTGGAACTCACTCTGTAGACCAGTCTGGCCTCAAACTCAGAGATCCACGTGCCTCTGACTCTTGAGTGCTGGGATTAAAGGCGTGGCCACCACAGCCAGGCAGGAATCTGTATTTTTGTTTTAATCGAAGGGAATAGGAAATTCACGTGATATACACTCAACCATTTGAAAATGCAGACCTTGGTGACACTTGTGTTTCACAGTGGCATCCAACCACTCTCACAGACTAAATGCTATTATCAAGATTATACTGGGGTTAGGGCAGGCCTCAGGTCAAGTATTCACCTAGTTGACAGGCCTGCTGGGAATAATCAATGACTTGTGTTTATTGTGTTATGTCACCTTGACACAACTAGAACAATTTTGGAAACAGGAACTTCAATTGAGAAAAATGCCCTACCCTACCCACACAGATGGCCTGGGGGTGAGCCAGGGGGACTTTCTTAATAGATGTGGGAAGGTGCAGCTCACTGTGGTAGTGCCTGGGCTAAAGTCTCAAGTGCTGTAAGAAAGACTAAGCAAGCCACAAAGAACAGACCAGCAGACAGCACGCCTCTGTGGCTTCTGGTCAGCTCCTGCCTCCAGGATCCTTCTCAGTTTGACTTCCCATCCAGTTTCCTCTGGAGATGACTGTTCTATGGAACTGTAAGCTGAAAAAAAACCCTTCCTCCCTAAGCTTTTGGAACTGGTGTTCTATCACAGCAACAACATAACTAAGACACAAGGCAAGCCACTTGCAGTGTCTGGTACAGGGGAGTCTCCATCAACATTAAACATTGTGACTTTATTATAGGTTTATATAGGAAATGAATTACTGAATGAATTTTAATATCCATATATAGTGAATTTAAAGTACACACACACACACGTGATCAGTGAGCTGCATCATCTTCATCCATAGGGGGATATAATTTATAATGAATTTATTTAACAGCATATATTTACAAGTATGTTACTGTAGCAGAATGAAAAATTTAATAATTTCAACTTTTCATTAGAACTAAGAATCATTTTCACATGATTTTTACTTCAGCAATTATATATTTAGTAATAAACCATTTTTCTATCTGTATATAAATTCTAAAATTTTAGGTAAACAATATTTAAAACATGATTAGAGCTTTTGTGAAAGATAAAAAAGATCAGACTGGGATCAAGGTACCACTCAGAGTGCATTTGCTGAAATATCCAAGCAACCAAGAAGTGATATTAAAACCTAATTTTGGGGGCTGGAGAGATGACTCAATGATTCTGCTCTTCCAGAGGTCCTGAGTTCATTTCCCAGAACCACATAGTGGCTCACAACCATCTGTAATGTGATCTGATGCTCTCTTCTGGTGTGTCTGAAGATAGTGACAGTGTACTCATATATATAAAATAAATAATTAATTTAAAAAAAAAAAAGAAAACCTAATTTTCAAAAGAAGAGTGTAGAGCCGGGTGCAGTGGTATGCACCTGTAACCCCAACTCTCAGCACCGTGTGCTCCTGCCCAGCCTGGGCTATACAGTGAGATCCTCACTCAGATGATTTAGCGGTAAGAGCACTGGCTACTCAGCTCTTCCAGAGGTCCCAAACTCAATTCCCAAAAGGACATGGCAGCTCACAACCATCTATAATTTGACCCAATGCCCTCTTATGGCGTGGAGACATACAAGCAGGCAAAGTACTCACATACATGAAAGACATAAGCCAACCTAAAGAACGGAAAGGGACACAGGTCTTACTTTTCTAAACTTTTCCATTTGTTTGAAGGTATCTGGGTCGAGTTCCTGCGATGCATCCTTCATCCACAGCAGGGCTCCTCTGTACTCTGTGCGTGCCCGCTCCATGCGATTAATGGTCACCAAGGTGTCAGAAATGGCCCTCTGACTGAATGTTGCCACTTCTTGCTTAAGACGAGACAGGGGAGTACACAAGGCCAATCTAATAGCACAGAGGTAAAGATCAGAGGATTGTACGTCCATAAACAAAATTCTAGATACATTGTAACATGTATTCATCATGGAGCTGAGTTTCAAATAGGAAATTCTTAACATGCTTTGAAGATTTAGAAAGCAGACCCTGAGTTACTGGGGTGCATGTTTCTACAGGTTATCCCTTTCAACTTTAGGGAACACAAGTTTGTTGATCCAGATATAAACAACCCACCAGGCACACCTACCCTCTAGAAAGGGATTCTAAAGCAACACAGGACCCGTGCTCCAAAACACAATGCAATTTACAGAGATCGTTCAGTTGGCAATTGTAGGGAAAACTTGGGTTCAAAAGATTTCATAAAAATGCTAGGAAAACTAAGAGAATACAGTTCTTGGCAGCTGAGATGAGGACAGAAAAACTGATATTTAAGGAGCACAGTGCAAACCCAGCTGGGCTAAGGCTGATTTTGATATAGCAGCATGGGAGGGCCCACCCGGGATGGTCCTGCTCAACTCCTTAATGAGTTGCACTAATATTACAGAGTGAAGCCACCAGCGCCAGACATCAGAGTGCAGGACCTGATAAGGTCAGTGTTCTGATTTTGTCTGGAATATAAGTATTTGAGCTACATTTATGGTACACACACACACAGAGAGAGAGAGAGAGAGAGAGAGAGAGAGAGAGAGAGAGAGAGAGAGAGAGAGAGAGTCTTTTTATAACACATATCTTTATGCTAAGCATTGTGAAATAATAAGTGGAAAATATCAAATTAAGAAGAAAAACCAGGCTGGGTATGGTGGTGCATGCCTTTGATCCCAGCACAGGGGTAGGCAGAGGCAGGTGAATATCTATGAGTTCAAGGTTAGCCTGGGCTACATAGTAACCTTTCTTAAAAAAACAAAAACAAAAAACCTCTATTTAAGAAAAATTTCCACTTAATTAGAGATGTTATAGTGTCAAAAAAAGTGAGTGACTGGAGGAGGTGCAGCTCAAAATCAGAGCACTGGCTAAGACACATGAGGCCTTGTCTAGTCAGCATCACAGAAGAAAACATGGACACAGAAAAAAAAAAAAAAAAAAAAAAAAAAAAAAAAAAAAACAGCTGCCAGTCGGTGGTGGCGCACGCCTTTAATCCCAGCACTTGGGAGGCAGAGGCAGGCAGATTTCTGAGTTCGAGGCCAGCCTGGTCTACAGAGTGAGTTCCAGGACAGCCAGTACTACACATAGAAACCCCTATCTGGGAAAACAAAACAAAACAAAAAAGAAAAAAAAAAACCAAACACACATTTGAAATATTAGTCATTCTGTAACTCTATTATAGTAAACCATTTGAAAAATAGAAATATAATCCAAAATGCTATTTTTAGGAATTAGGTATTCAAGAGCACCAATTTTTAAGTAATTCTTTTGAATGCAAATGAATACTTTAAAAATAAATAATTAAATGATTAATTAGAATAAAAATCCATAAACACATTTCTCTTGAAACACATTTCACTGCCTTATTAGAATCAGCAGTGGCCTTTTTGGGGAAAACTTAGCACACGTCAGAAGGGTCACATGACTGCAGTCAAAGGGGTGAAGGCAGCTGAGGCAGACCTTTGTCTGGCTGAAGAACAGAGGGCCTTGCCTGCGGCATCCATCATTTTGCCAGCTTGAGTTGCATCCCGATCCGCTTGAAACTTTAAAAAGAGCCCTAGTTCATTTTCTTCCTCTGATATAACTAGGGAAAAAAAATTAAAGTTTAGTTAATTCTTTCATTTCACCATTTGCTTAAAATATAACAGGCAGGAGACATGACTCTACATGTACCACCAAGCCTGACAACCTGAGTTCAACCCACATATGGAAGGAGAGAACTGACACACACACATAGACACACACACACTCAAATGTAATTTAAATTTTTAAATGAAGAATCACAAGGGGAAGGAAAATTCTCATGTGTGTCTCTCGCCCGCTGGGCAGAGACTGACTTTCTGAGTCTGGAACACACTGTTTAGCGCTGGACCCTTCAGATGCTGAGTCAGCAGAACTTTCTTCTGCAAAACTGACTGTTAACAAATAAACCCACAAATGAGTCAAACCATGAAACCTGTGTGTGGTGCACAGACACCAGCATGGACCATGAAGAGACAGTCCAGGGGTGCTGCCAGATGTTGAGAAGAAACTGAGGAAAAACAGAGACTTTGACTAATTTGACAAATTTCATATCTGCCATAGATTTAAAAACCAAACCAAACTGAAGGGCTTAGCAAAGAGGAAGTGGATTTCCACAAGTGTGAGGCCCATGTACACACAGAAGGCTTAGGGTTTTGTTTTGTTTTGTGCTTATTTTCTGAGACAGGGTCTTAGTATATATCGGATAGCCTTGACTCCCTGTGTAGCCCAGGTTGGCATCTATATTATGAACCTCCTGCCTCAGTCTCTCAAATACATGCACCATCACACATGGCTGGTATGCCATTTCTATTTAGTTGCTCTAGGAATTCTCTGTCTCTGTCATTCTGTAACATTCCCCCACCCCCACCCCCCATCCCCCAGGGTCTCTCTACAGATCCCTGGCTGTCCAGGAACTTGAAAAGCTCCACCAGCCCCACCTTCTGAGTGCTGGAATAAAAGCATGCATCACTATGCCTAGCCTGGTGTCAGACTAGAACAAACCACAAGTCAAAATATTGCTCCTTTTACTACAGACCATTTTCGGATCCCCAATCTAGTTGTCTACCTGGTAACTTCTAAACCACTGTCAAATGGATAGAAGGAAAGGGCTCCACCTGAGTCAAAGGGACCCTGAATGACACCAATGTCACACCTACTTTCACTTTAGCCACAAGAGATTGAAAACCAAAAGGGGTTCCTGTGCTCAAGATGTGGCAACAAAACATGCTGTATCCTCATGCTGTGACAAACTGTTGATGTCACAGGAACCAAAACTAAAGGAATGAGGGATGGTTGGACAGACTTTCGCCTGCTGGTGTGGCCAACATGGTAATAGCTACAGCTAAGCCACAAACCAGAGATAAGACAAAAGGTCCATCTAGCGTCGATAATTTGACAATGGAATTTGAAAGAAAAGTTTGGGTGTGTCTTTAGTTGAAGATCATGCAGGGGTCACAGGTCCAGCTGCAAAGGAGCATGCAGACTGGGGCCCAGAATTGCATCTGTGGCGGTCTGAATGAGCATGGCCCCCACAGACTCACAGGGAGTGGCCTTGCTGAGGGTGTGGCATTGCTGGGAGTAGGGGTGGCCCTGTTGGAGGAAGTTTGTCCCTGGGGGTGGGCTTTGAGGTCTCAATAACTCAAGCCAGGACTAATGGCTCATCATCTCTTTCTGCTTTAAAAAGTAAACAAAAGACAAGAAAAGCTGACATGGAAGCCCTGGGGCACCGGGGCAGCAGGGCCACCCAGCCCTCTTCCCTCTCCTCCTCTCTGCTGTCCACAAGGTGACCAAGGCCACAGAGCACATGATGCAATGGGGAGGTGACTTCACAGTCTGTGTTACACCTTTAATAAAACCATGCACCGCATTAGAAGTGACTGATACGATCCAGAGAGGATGAATCTGGGAAAGCTAGCCCTGATAAAGCACCGCTAGTATTTTCATAGTTACAAAGTCAAAATGTTAAAGTTTCTTTGGTATCTTCTAAATATAGACTCGACAGTGCTTCTCATTGTGCTGAAAGCACCTCTGTCCAGTCTATACCCAGCCACTGGACAGAGGAAGAGTGTTAACCCACAATCATTTTGTTTGGGTCCCAAACTTTAACCATGATTCAAAGGTGTGAGTCTACTGCTTTTTCTACAATACAGACTTCAGTACAGATTACAAACAGTGGTAATGCCAATATGTCTAAAATTTTTATCTTTTTGTTAACTTAAAAAATTCTTGTAAGCTTCAGGGAGTCATGAGACTTAGATCCATCTCTCACAGGTCAAATGGCTTCAGATAAGTACTCCTGTCAATCTACAACCAAAACTTCCATGCCTACTGTCTACCCCTAAGGGTGGGCTCCCCCTTCCCCAACTACAAGGACCACAAGCCTGAAAGTTTCAAGTGTACACTGTTAGCATTTCCTCTAGGCTCCGCCCAACAGTTACCTAGCAACGGCCAGGTAAAGGTCAGGAGCCAGGCACATAAGGACTGTTCAGGCTTCTCCTTCCTCTCCCCACTTCTCATCTTTATTCTCTCTTCCCCTCTCCCCATCTTCCCTTTCTCTCTCCATCTATTCTTTGTCCCTCTTCCTCCCATATGACCCCAGCTGGCCTCATTCCTTCTTCTCTTCCTCTCGCCCCTCCTCCCCCTTTTCCTTTTCTCCAATAAATCTTCTTTATATTACGTTTGTCTCATGGCTTGATTTCTCAGAGCGAACGCTTAGGCAGGGGCCCCGCCCAGGCGCTCCCTTCCGCCACACCACAGGCGCCGGCCTAAATTAACCTTCTGTTACTAGTCTGTATTTATCCCAGCAGATTTACAGTCAACTGAAGACTGCTCCCAAACTACCTGCAACGCGCCAGCCTCACGTGCTTTCAGAACCTGCATCCCAGACCACTCCAAAGCAGCCTGCACTTCCCTAGGGTGGTCCAGCGGAATCTGGGCAGTGGGCAAGACAGACATGCACTCCTGTCTCCAGCATGCACTCCTGTCTCCCCTTCCGGTCCTGTGACCAACATTCCAGCCTTCCTGGTCCACAACAACACCGCCCCATGCCAGCTCAGAAGATGATCAGAACAAATGGCTGAGGTGCCTATTAACACTAGAACAGCTGGCCAGCTCTCCCTGGCCCTCCTCCCAACACCCCTCGCCTCCCCGCCCTGAAAGTCTCTAACCCAGGGGCAGGGCTTGGATTCCCTTCCCCCAGCTTCCTTTCCTTCTCCACCTTTTTTGCCTCCTGATGTCTTGGCTCTTTTCTTCCTGAACCTTTCTTCATCCTTTGCCCTCTCTCCTCTTCCCTCTCTCTTCTCATTCACTCCTCGCTTCCCCAAAGCTTGGTTCCGTCTGGACTCTTCCAGATGCCTCTGGCTGTGCGTTTCCTCATAGCGATAATAAAAACCTTCCCAACCATACCAAGTCTTCATTTTCATTCAGTAGTCATTTTAATTAAACATTCTGGTTAGTTGAGAGATATGCATTTTCTTTGGCTCATAACTTTAATATTAGGAAAAATCATTTCTGTGTGAAGACTGAGGGTTCTCTGGGAACATGGAACGCGTTGTTCACTAGGTACAAAGTGAATATAGTCTTACCTTTATTGATGTTGAAAGGGCAGGTAAGGCTCAACCTGTGCTGCTTTGGTGATGGGACCTGTCAGCCAGCATGAACAGATTCCTTATGCTGACAGCCTCATCCCTAGGCAACTGATTCCATGAACATGTTTCATACTGTTCCATGACACAGCACATGGTGAGCTCACATAGCTCAACATTCAATCTCTACTACAGAGGTTCACAGTCTTGTATGACCTGCTGTATTTGTCTGATAGTGCTAGCAGCAGAAGACCTATCAGTATAAGAGTCTCTAGACAACACGTATTTCTGTATCATCCTAAAGAGAAAGTGCACACCGAAACCTGCACATATTATTCCTTCCTTATTCTGAAATGCCACCAGGATGGCCAAAGATCTAGTGATTTCATGGCAAAACAAACTTGCCAATCTTTCTAGACATTTGCATTTCAGTGGACCATGAAGGTCAACTGGTCATGGCAGCCTTTTACAACTTGGCATTTTTGACCCTTAGTAATCTGGCCCCACGTTTCCTTTGCTCTTTACTCTTCTTAGTCTTAGTTACAAACTCTTGTATGGATACACACTATTTTCTTTCTTTAATCTCATTCCCTGGCCTCCAAATCTCTATCTACCCTCCATAAACCACTTAACTATAACCCTCTGCAGAATTCCCTTTGTCAATTATTATAGTCCAAGTTAATTCCATCTGCAATTCTGGGTTATGACTCTAAACTGACTCAATTGCATGCTTTCTGTATCATCTTTTATTTTGTTGCAAAAAGTTCAACTATGCCGGGCAGTGGTGGCACACAAGTTTAATCCCAGCACTTGGGAGGCAGAGGCAGGCTGATTTCTGAGTTCGAGGCCAGCCTAGTCTACAGAGTGAGTTCCAGGACAGCCAGGGCTACACAGAGAAACCCTGTCTCGAAAAACCAAAAAAAATAAAATAAATAAATAAATAAATAAATAAATAAAACTAAAAAGTAATAAAACGTTAAAAGAAAACAAATTCTAGGTGTTAAAAAAATAATAGATACATTGAATGTTGAGCATTGTAAGAACATAGGGGAAGATAAAGGAGGAGTTTAAATTTAGATATTGGGGTCAAGGGGAAGCCTCATCAAAAAGACAACTTTGAACTAAAACCTAAGGGAAGTCAGGAAGCACATGATACAGATGCTTGTTGTGAAGAGATTAACATAGTTCAGTGAAAGAATTTTAGGTTATGAGATCAGAGAGGCAGCCACATCCAGTAAACCACTATACATACATATATATGTGCACATACTTCTATATGTATATGTGTATGTATACACATACATGTTTATGTATATGTATGTGTATGTATGTGTATGTGTGTGTGTATATATATGTGTGTGTGTATATATATATATACACACACATACATACACACACACACACACATATATATATATATATATATATATATATATATATATATATATATATAAAGCCTGATGACCTGAGTTCAATCCCCAGAGTCCACATGATGGAAAGAAAGAATTGGCTCCAGTAATTGTATCCATATACATACATACACACATACATATACGTATATATTCATTCATTCATTTATTCATTCATTCATTCATTCATTCATTCATATTCTACTATAATAGAAGTGGAGAAAGAAATCCAAAGGCTAAGTTTCAGCTTTAAGAGGTCAGGGTCAGAGAGGAACCCAACACATGGAAGGATGCTGAGAAGTAAGGAAGCCAAAGAAGAAAAGCACAGCAGGGTGGGCGGGCATATGGAAGCAGAGTGATGGAGGTGGGGGAAGGGGAACTCATCAGCTGTGGGGATGAGAATTGGCCACTGGACTGTCCTTCCTGTGACCTTGACCAAAGATCCTCAGAGGAGAGGAAGTAGCTTTGCTGAGTGTAAGGTAACACATAAGGAAAGGCTGCTGTGAGCTGTTCTCCTGAAACCCCAGCATCAGGAGGGAGGAGGCAGAGAGATGCCAGGCCAGGCCAGCTCAGCCACACGGTGAGATTGTCAAAAAAAAAAAAAAAAAAGGAATAAAGTCCCTACATGGCACACAGACAGCCTTGTCAACTGTTTCTGTGAGAGAGGAAAGGAACTGGTTGTAGGGTCTGCAGGCTTCAAGAAAGGCTTTGAGTGATGGAAGTAAATCTTAGACTTACCAAGAAAACCGGAGATAGAAAGTGAATGTTGTCACATGATGTAATAAACCTCAGAAGGGAAAGATAGACACTAGGGATTTGGGGAACAGGTCACTATAAATATTCATAGTTTGCAATAAAATCATATGAAATGGTTTGATAAGCCACTACTTTCTCATTAAATGATTCATTTTAAAAATGTATATCAATACTTATTTGAAATGGGAATGATCAGATATGTAAGATGTCATACCATTGAGTCTTAGCTGGTATTTCTCAACTATCTTCACGAGTTCATTGCATGTCTCCTGGATGGAGTGAAAAACCTTGAAAGATAAATTTTATTAGGACAATTTAAGGAACAATAAACAAATACAACTTTTAGCACTTCAAAAGCAGAACATTAGCATAAAAGTATCAGTTAGGTCTATACTTATACTTTCATACTTATACCCAGTTTACGTGGCTGTGATGTGTGGTTTAAACATTAATTATGTCTATTTCCCTTGACTGGGATGTACTTTAGGCTTAGTTATATTACTGATATAGAAAGCACATTTAAATTTCCCTGTGAATGCTGGAGAAAAGGGCATGAATGTGTAGAGTCTGTCTATACAATCTGTTCTCCCTCAGCTCCCAAGTCATCTGAACACTACAAAGTTATATCCATTATACACTGCATCAAATATTGCCAATGATACACAACAAGAAAATACTTTAGAAAGAGTTGAGGCTCAATATGGCTTTTACTAATATTAGTCAAATCAATACAGCCCAATAAGTTTACTATAAAAAATAATGTACTGGCTGGGTGTGGTGGCACACACTTTAAATCCCAGCACTCTGGAGGCAGAGAAAGGTATATTTCTGTGAATTTAAGGCCAGCCTGGTCTACAAAGTGAGTCCAGTACAGCCAGGGCTACACAGAGAAACCCTGTCTCAAAACTACCTGCCACCCCTACCACCAAAAAAAAAAATGTACTGGAGCCAAGTAGTGATGGCATACTTGGGAGGCAGAGGCAGGTGGAGCTCTGCATTGGAGGCCAGCCTGGTTTAAGGGCGAGTTCTAGGACAGCCAGGGCTACACAGAAAAACCCTGTCTTGAAAAAGCTAATTAATTAATTAAAAATAATGCACTAGGCAGGTGTGGTACTGTAAGGGAGATGGAGCAGGAACCAGGAGCTGTGAGTTCAAAGCCACCTACAGTGTGGTCATACATACCACATGTAAAGCAGTACATGAAAGGTTTTTGTTTTATTTGGAGACAGGATGCTCACAGTATATTGTAAAATTTAAAAAGTGAGGATTCTGAAAGATTTTACCCTAAAGAAATGACAAAAGTTTGAGGTGTGTTTAGCCTAAACATGATATATAACATATGTTGAAGATTACACATATGTTGGAAGGTCTCAAAGTACCCCATTTCTAAAAAAAGATTTATTTATCCTTATTTTTATGTGTTTGCCTGTAGGTATGTCTCTATACCACATGCATTCCTTTTATGTGCTACTGGGGGCTAGAAAAGGGTGTCTGATCCCCCGAGACTGGAGTTACAGATGGTTCTGAGCTGTCATGTGAGAACTGGGAATGGTACCTTGGTCCCCTGGAAGAGCAGATAGGACTTTAACTGGTGAGTCAACTCTCCAGACCTCTATTCCATTAATGTGTACAATTTTTATGTTTTTGCATATTAGTTCAAGGCTAGCCTGGTCTACAGAGTGAATTTAGGCCAGATAGGGCTACACATGAGACCTTGACTCAAAAAAAAAAAAAGGAGGAGGGGGAAGAAGAAGAGGAGAAGAAGGAAGAGGAAGAAAAGGAGAAGGAAGAAGAAGAGGAGGAGGAGGAAGAAGAGAAAAAAGGCCCTGGGTTTATTCCCAGTACCATAAAACATAAATGGAAAGCCACAAGTAAGTAATAAAAGCAAAAATTTTAATCATTTGCTATTTGGTACCAACTAATTTATTTCAGTGAGGTATAGACAATATTTAAAGGGCTATAAAATATTATGACACAACCTATAATGAATGTACAGTCTTAACTAGGATTTTAATTGTTAATTAATAATTGGCTTGATACTACAACAAATATGTTAGGAAATTAATCAATTCCTAGTTTTATTACCAACTCTGCAAATGTTCTAGTTATAATAACTGTGATCTTTAAGAGGTGTCTCTGAATGACAGTCACGGTTAAGCATCCTGTAGCCGAGCTGCCTTTACCCCGTGCTGCTAGTCTATGCCAACTTGAGACAAGCTAGAGCCGTCTGAGAGACGGAGCCTCAGCTGAGGAAATGCCTCCATAGGATCTGGCTATAGGAAAGTATGAAGGGCATTTTTCTTAAATTAGCGACTGACAGGGTAGAGCCCAGCACATTCTGGGTAGAGCCATCTCTGGGCTGGTAGTTCCACATTCTACAAGCAAGCAGCTGGGCAAGCCACTAAATAGCACTTCCTATTGCCTCTGCGGCAGCTCCTGCCTGAGGTACCACCCTGATTGGGCTCCTATCCTGATTTCCTTCAGTGATGGACTACAGATGTGCAAGTGTAAGCCAAGTAACCTTTCCTCCCCAGCTTGCTTTTGGTCACAGTGTTTCATCACAGCAATGGTAACCCTAACTAAGATATCTCAGACTTCCCGGTGTAAAAGTTTGCTACAGTCCCTGCTTGGAGTCCCAAATAATAACAGGTCCATGCAATACAGGGTCTGCACATTTACCTCAAGCTTAGCATCCAGTTCTGCATCAGATGCAACCACATGCTCATCCTCCTTTTTTCCTGTTGCTTTGATAAAGACCTGTTTAGTTTTCCAGTATTTCTTCTGCATTCTGCTCACTACTGACTGGTTATCTTCTGGTCTGAGATGCTCAAAGGAATCCATGGAGTAACTAAAACAGACTAAAATTAGGCTTCTTTTAAAAAGTTTCCAATAGATTAAAAAATATATTGTATTAAAAAACATAAATATTTAGCTAGTGTGTCAGTATTTTATTGACAAATTAAAATGATATTAAATATAAACATAATGCTTGCTTTATATGATCTAGGTTTATTTTATAATTACAATTAGAGTAAGAGATAAAAGATTAGTATTACTACATTTTGGTTATGAAGCAAAGGTGATAAAATTGTGATGATTCTATAGTTATGGCTGAAAATAATTCTATCTGATCAATATCTACTGGTAAACATGTCTTAGTTTATTAACTTCCTCTAATTTTTTTAATTTTGCAGTATACTGAAAAATGAAGACATGTATACACATATATTTCCTATCACTATCCCATCTTTACAGAGCTGTTCTGTACCTATTGTTATATGTAAAGATTTGTATACATGCACTTCTTTAAATAATAAAGAAATACTTAATATCCAATAAAACAATAAAAATGAGTAGCAGAGTGGCTTAGGCCTTTAATTCCAGCATTTTGGAAGTAGAGCCTGGGAGATTTCTGTGAGTCTGAGGCCAGCTTGATCTACAGAGTGAGTTCCAGGACAGCCAGGGTACAGAGAAACTCTGTCTCAAAAAAAAAAAACAAACAAACAAACAAAAGTAAAATAAAATAATAAAATAAATAAATAAAAATGAAAACTTTAGATATGAAAAAGACAACACTGTAAGTCATCACCATAAAGCTGATGTCTAAGTGATAGCTCTAACATAGCTGACATAGTTACATATAAGAAAATGAAACATGAAAGCATTTTGTAAAGATGCTAAAAAATGAAACAACAATAATTGATACTAAAGCCCAACTTATTCCTGTGAACTAGGGGAACAGAACAGAGAGGCAGGTGACTCATTCATTGTATTTTCCTTACTGGCAAAACAAACAAACAAATAAACAAATTAAAAAACTCCAAAAACCCAAGTTCATTTCCCCTTTATTTTGAAGCCCTAATTAAGTTAAAAGTAAGCTAATTTCTAAATTTCCAGGGCCAAACAAGAGCAAGAAAACCGAGCAAGATACAAAAGGTAGAGGAGAGGTGAGTGAGGAAGCCCAGCATACAGCAACACCAATGCTGGAGAAAGATTGCATTATTTAAAATGATACACACACTTCTTTTTAAACACAAAGCGTCCAAAGCCATAAAAAAAAAAAAAAGAAAAAAAAAGAAAAAGCTTAGTACTCGGTGTCAGAGTGTTGGCCTAGCATGCATGAGGCCCTGGGTTCAATCCCCACTAATCTAAAAATCAAATTCAATTAAAAAATAAAATCCTGAAAAGCTAAAAGCCACAATCCAACCCAACCTCATATGGTGTGACATTCACCTAAAACAAAAAGACACAAAGGAATAAAAAATAAAAGTGAGAAGATGTCATAGCAGATCAATATATACCAAGATTTAACATGTTGGACATAGACAATTTATAGAAAATATTGAAACAAGTAGACTCCAGGTGCAAAGTTCAAGTAGATTAAAAAACCAACTAGATGGGGCTGGAGAGATGGTTCAGTGGTTAAGGCACTGTTTGCTCTTCCAGAGGACCTGGGCTCAATTTCCAGCACTCACATGACAGCTCACAGTCATATTTAACTCCAATTTCAGAAAATTCAATGTCCTCTTCTGGTCGCTAGTGACACCAGGGATGCATGTGATACACATAAAAACACACAGATACACTTGGTGTGCATAATTACATGCAGGCAAAACATCTACACATAAAATGAATAATTTTAAAAAATTGACTAGCTAGCCAGTGTGATACAAGTCCAGTACTTGGGAGACTGAGGCAGAAGGATCTCATGGTCAAGGCAGTCAGGGATACATAGTGAGACTCTGCCTAAATAATTAAATAAGCAAATAAAACTGTCTGACATGGCTTAGGAGCAAAGTGAAGACAACAGACATAAAATCAAAATGACCTTCAAACAGGATCAGATTTAAGAAGAGAGACACAAGTAGACAGTGGGGAAGAGAAAGGCCATAAGGAAAAGCAAGACAGAGTGGGACAGAAACACTAAGGAAACACAATAGCCCTTGAACTTGTGAGTGTCAGTCATGATGTATAAATAAAATGAGGTGGATAAACCTAGGTAGGATAATACAAATACAATTATAAATAGGTACATCATAGACAAACTGCTTAAATCTGCTTAAATCCAAAAACAGGGAAAAATAGCAAAGAAAATACTGTAAAAACAGAAAAAAGCAGCCGGGCTGTGGTGGCGCACACCTTTAATCCCAGCACTTGGGAGGCAGAGGCAGGCGGATTTCTGAGTTTGAGGCCAACCTGGTCTACAAAGTGAGTTCCAGGACAGCCCGGGCTATACAGAGAAACCCTGTCTCGAAAAACCAAAACACACACACACACACACACACACACACACACACACAAAACCAAAAAACACAAACAAACAAAACACAATAAATATATATATATATATATATATATATATATATATATATATATATATATATATATATATATTTAATAGAGATTTCACTCTGTAGCTCAGGCTGATCTGGAACTCACTAACTCATTATGTAGATCAAGTTAGTTTTGAACTCATGGTGATGCTCCTGTCTCAACATCTTGAATGTTGAGATAACAGACAGGAACCACCAGTCCTGGATAAGAAAACTTATATTGAAAAACTATGATGCTTGTCAGTGGTAGAACACACCTTTAATTCCAGAATTCAGGAGGCAGAGGCAGGAGGATCTCTGTGAGTTCATGGCCTCTACAGATTGAGTTTCAGGACAGCCAGGGCAACAGAAAGAAACCCTGTCCTGGTGGGTAGGGGAGAAAGAAAATAAAAACACAATGAAACAAAAATACAGATAAGAGGTGGGTTTTCAATAAAATAGCAAAGTTGAGTAAAATAGAAAGCCTAGTCATGGTAGTGCACGCCTTTAATCCAGGCACTTGTGAGACAGAGGCAGGCAATTCTCTAGAGGCCAGCCTGGTCTACAGAGCAAGTTCTAGGACAGCCAGAGTATACAGAGAAACTCTGTCTCAGAAGGGGAAAAATGCTATACTTAAAGATACTGGAAAGAAAACCAACCAACCAACTAAATAAACAAACCAAACCATATTAACCCATAATTCTACATTTATGAAACTGTCTGTTAAAAATAAGCCATTGTGGGAATGCACACCTGAAATAAAAGGACTAAGAGGTTGAGGCAGGACTATTATAAGTTCCAGGCTATCCTGGGCTACAGAAACAAGTTCTTAAAATAAGAAAAATGAAGACATTTTAAGATATAAAGCCTAGAATGAATGGTTAAGGTATGAATGCTAACTAACATCTGGCTAGGCCATTTATTTGTTGTGGAGTGTGTGTGTGTGTGTGTGTGTGTGTGTGTGTGTGCTGTTCCTGGTTCACATGGAGGTCAGAGGGCAACTTGTAGGAGCTGGTCTTCCCCTCCTGTTCTGCCTGAGTTGGAGCCCTTACCTGCTGAGCCACCTTGCTAGCCCCAGAATGACTCTTAATTTCTTTAGAGAATAGCTATTTCCCCTTGCCCAAGGGAAAACTCAGCTAGTCCTTTGGCTAGCTATTAGGTGTGTACAGGAGAGTGGCTAATTATCTATTGTCGTTAGCCTATAGATCTCCTGGGAAAACAGACTACCTTATTTATAGCAGTTTGCTTTATAAATATTCTTCTGTTTTTCTATTTTGCTTTTGGTCAAAAATTTTTATTGTCATTGAGTCTTCCAGGAATACTAAGTCTCTCATGTTTCCGGGGCGTCTCTGGCATTTGCTGCCTTGAGCACACGTGTGTTGCTCGTTTTGCTTGGATTCTGTGCTTGCCTCAGTATCATCCCCATGACTAGGAAGGGAGATGGGTGGAAAATGATTAACCCTGGCATTTTTAAGTGCAAAGTTTATTATTTATGGTTTTGGCAGTTAGTGGTGGGATGGCCTAATGCTGCTTGTGTTCTAATGCTAACTTTGGACCCTCAAGACTAGTTGCCCCAGAGACACAGGGTCTGCATGTAGATGCTGAGAACCCACAAGTTATTTATGGTTGGTAAATAAAGATGCGACAGCCAGTAGCTGGGCAGAAGAGACATAGGTGGGGTTTAGGTTTCGAGAGCTTTGGGCTGGTGAAAGAAGAAGGTGCAGGAAGAGGGAGGAAAAGCTGTTGTGTGTTAGAAGTCAAGAGAATGCACCCCTGGGGGCTGGCCAACTGGAGTTAAGAGCAGCCCAGATGAAACAGTAAGTGTAGATACTAACAGCATGGAGGGCAGGCAGCTGCCCAGCTTTTGTACTGTTTAAGGCTTATTGTAAATATAAAGGGTGCCTGTGCTTTTTTTTTTTTTTTTTTTTTTTTTAATCTGGGTACTAAATGGTCTAAGGTGGTGTAGAAACCCCAGGTTGGGATTAAATATTTCTACAATAGTCCTTTCCACTCCCCTCTGGAATGCATGTGGTACATGTAGGAGCCCTTCTGATGCATACCCCCCAGGCCTTATCTCATATGCTTTGTTTGCCTTTGGTTCCTTGTCACATGACCTCTTCATGTGGTTGTTTATGACAGAACCCACATAAATGCTGGGAATAGTAGCTTGCACTTGTAACCCCAGATCTGAGGTTGGGATAGGGCAAGCTAATCCCAGTGGTTTACTGGCCAGCTAGTCAAATCTCGAGCTCCAGATTCATCACGAGACTCTGTCTTTAGAAAGGCAGAAAGTGGTAAAGGAAGACACTCAAATTTGACCTCTGGCCTCCATATATGGCCATACAGGCAAGTAAACACAGACACACATATGTGATTAATGCTCTCTCTCACTCTCTTTCTCAGACACACACACACACACACACACACACAGCACAAGACAAATTCACAAAAGAACTTTAAAAGTTCAAAAGTTCAATGAGCTCACATAAGTATATCCCACCAATAGCTAAAGAAATACAAATGACCAGGCAGAGAGGGGTGGAATTCCAGGCCAGCCAAAGATAGATATACACTCAATCATGTCTAAAGGGGGGGAGGGAGGGAGGATGTCAGATGAACAATGATTTAAAAGTATTGAAACTTCCAGGAAAATAATCAAATAATATATGTTATATTACATAACTCTTTTCTCTATAATTAAAATAGCCCACATGCAAAATGTCAATATTTTAAAGCTCTGATGTCAATAAATAAAAGTTGGATATAATAAAATATACATCAAATTTAAGGAGACTCCCAAATCTGATATAAATGTCCTCTAATGTCATATAGAGCCATTTCCAGTAACTTGTGTGAGTTCTCACCACTAATTTGAAAATATAAAAACCTTGAAGTCACAGTGGCCAATCACAAGATAGCAGAAGAGACAACTGAAAACAGGGCCAATTTATAGTGGGACTATTTCTTTACAATTTTCCTTTGTGAGAACCTGATAGAAGAATTTATAAATTGTCCACATTCCTCAGTTGGGTAGAACTAATTCAACAAAACTTGACATTGGTAGGTTCAGTTCTCAGCCCTTGTCGCCTACCACCACCGTTTACCGGTTACAAAGAGAAAAGTCTTGGGAGCTCTTCTGAAGACAGTTGCATTTGCAGAACCACTCAGAATCACCCCAAGGTCAAAGACAGCAGCGCTCAGGATCACTTTCTTTCCCAAACGCTCCCTTAAAAGGAGCTGATTACAAAACAAAAATCTATCAAAGGCAAGCAGTAGTGGGCACCCTAAAATTCAAGGCAGCTTATGAAACATTTAAAAATAATTCTTGCCCAGAGGCAAGCCATCATTATGTAGAAAACATAGGCAGGAAGCACATCAGACCAAAATGAACCCACTGTCAATCAGCCTTGCCAGCCTCCAGAACCATAGGGACCTGTAGCACCCAGCAGCCAATCACAGCAGAGAACAATCAGCATCCAGTGCCCAGCCTCAGATCCCACAGCAGCCCTTCCAAACGCCAGGTGAACAGGAAGGGTTTACAGTGGCTCTGCTCATACCACTCTCAGGCAGAGATTAGGTCAGAATAGAATGGCTCCATTCAACAATAAATAATGTACAAAACAAATAACAAGAAAAAGCAGCACTGCATGCAAGAAAAAGGAAACTGCCATAACAGAAACATTTAAGAAATCCTCTTGAAAAAGTAGTTCCATAAAATACAAGTTTGAAGAGCTGGGTGCAGATAAATACAAGATAACTCCACACAATTGCTCATAACAGTTGAGAGAAACAAGAAGTAAGAAAAAGCAGCTGGCTATGGTGATGCACACCTTTAATCCCAGCACTGAGGATGGTAGATCTCCAAGTTCAAGGTATCCTGGTCTATGGAGCAGCATTCCAAGGCAGCCAGGGCTACACAGAGAGACCCTGTCTCAAAAACAAGCAAAGGAAAGAGAAAGATGTATTGGATTTGAAGGGCATAAGAAACCACAGGCAGAACAGCTGTGCGGAGACCAGTCTGGGGAGGTTTAAAAACGCAAAGGCAAGGTAAGCATGGCCTAATTTGAACAGCATGGATAGAATAAGGATGGCAGATCTAAAGGAAGTAATAACTCTGGACAGAGATGCAGACACTTGGAATAACCACGGGAAGAGGGATATAACACCAAAGGTGAAAGAAAGGCCTACAATAAAACTAATAATGATCCAGACTGGGACGCCTTGTGAATATTTTTCAGCTTCAAAGAAAATAAAGAATTCTGCCAGAAGAAGTTGGTGTCACCTCCAAATTAAGTAATTTATACTGGCTCAGACACCCACTCTTCACATAAGGTGGTAAAGTGAGGGTACAGGTGTAACTCTGAGAGGAATTGCCTGGGATATTGTGAGGCCCTGAGTCGGAGGAAAAAACAAGTGCTGTGTCAGGTGCTGAGGGGCAAAGACTACCATGTGGAATTGTCTCCTAGCTAGACGATAACAGTAACGGCTATATAATACTCTTGTATGAGTGGTACGAGTTTATTGTTGATGGATATACATTGTCTTCAAACTTGGCATTATCTTAAACCACAATACAAGAAAATATTTCAAATATATCCAAGCATGTCTATTAGCTAGGTTCATGCAAGATGCACACAGGCATAGATGCATCTTAAGATGTTTAGGTTTTGCTACACTGTCCTTCATACTGTACCAAGCAGCAGCATCTCCCAGCAGCATGCACTCATGCTGTGTTTGTGTCACATTTGGCTAAACCTTTCAGTATTTAAATTTTATCATTATTGTTATATGTTGTGGTATTATGGGATGCTGTCCTTCCCCACTGCCATCAGAGCAACTATGATCACCCTCAAGAAATTCTCACAAGATTAGTTCTGCTGGTGTTCTCTAATGGAAGACAAGGGGTGTTCAAAGGGTTCATGAGGCACACAGAGATGAACATGAAGGGCTGGCTCACAAGGCAACACACAGGACTCATGAACCCTTCCTCTCCCCAAGATACAAAAGCAGTTAATTCTGAGTGGGAGAATCTCTGTCTGGTGGTGTAGTACCTGTAAATAATCTCAGTAAACCCTGGGTCCCTGAGCTAGACTTGGGCTGAATCACTTGTTTCTGCCATGAGTGACCCATCTAGGGTGAATAAATGTCTCTCCAGGAGTCATACAGCATATGGTGACCTGGGACTACTATTACAAGTAGCTTAGGGTGCAGTGAGCCTCAGCCACACAGACAGTCAACTAAGTAAATGACAGCCCCAGCCCTCAGCTGTCCCCTAGCTTACTCTCTTTCCCTGGGGCCATCAGTATTGAAATGGGGTCAGCTGACAATCCTATAGCGGACTCCCAACCTTCAAGTAAAGTGTAAGTGGCATATCTCACTGTAAATCAAGTCCTAGAAATTACAGTGAGAGAGCTAGGTTGGAAGCCACAGGCTGAGAGCCAGCCCTACACTCAACAGCTAGCCTGTGAACAAAAGCCGTCTTGGGGTAAACTCCACCTGTCACTTCAGTGGGCACACAAATAATGAGAGAGCAAACCAGGATGACAGAAACCACTCTAGTGGTTTAGACAGGATCATACCAGCTAAATATCTCTTAGCCAAAGCCTAATCCAGGACAAAGCCCCCATCTCTCTTCAATTTGGTAAAGTTATAGAGAGGTGTGGAGGCTGCAGGGAAAACAGTGTGTAGGTGACAGTCTGGTTTGAGAGACGTTTGATTTACTTATGGAGCTTTTTGTCTGTTTTTGCTTTGTTTCTGAGACAGGGTCTTGCTTTCTACATTGGGCTGGTCTGAATTCTCTTGCCTCAGTCTACTGAGTGCTGGGAATGCAGGCACCTGCTGACACAGTTAACTCTGGTTCAGGAGGATAAAGAAAGACGCCATCTTTGTGACACTGTCCTGGTTAGTTTCAATTGTCAACTAGACACAATCTAGAGTCAGTGAAAAAGGGGGAACCTCAGGTTTAAATTGCCTCCATCAGCTGGGCGTTGTGTTGCACACCTTTAATCCCAGCATTCAGAAGGCAGAGGCAGGTGGATCTCAGGGTTACACAGAGAAACCCTGTCTCAAAAAGGCACTCCTCTACAGTGCCTTTGATAATAGTGTGTAGAAGAATTTTAATCTAGCAACATGGTTGCTCTGGCAAGGAATCATATCCAAAGACCTTCTAGGTCTATATGATCTGGTCAGAATGCAGACACAACCTTAGCACACACCTTTAATCCCTGACAATGAAGGTAAGGTTAGTTTGGAGGAGAAAGAAGCCATGTTTGAAAGTGATGTCTAATTGAGGGGCAACCAAAGTGACAAATCAGAGAAAGATTTGACAGAGTAAGTCAGATAGGACACACCCAGCTCTCAGGAATTCACAAAAAAGAGAGGCTATGAGAGAGGGGAGGGGTGGTAGTTTTACCAGGCCAGTTTTACAGAGACAGGTTGCACAGAGAACAAGCTAGACACAGGAGAAGACAGAATGAACCAGAGAATGAGAAGGAGCCAGAAGATTAAACCAGACTGCCAGAGTTAGTATGAGGCCAAGCAGAGCAATTCAGTTCAAAGCCAAGAGAAGCTGGATTGAATCAGTCATCTTGGAAGATTAGGTTGTATGGAGGTTAGAAACCTGGGCCTAGGCATAGTTAAACCAGAGAAGGACATACTCTGGGCTTGGCCCAATGTATTCACGCAGCTTGGGTAAGGATCTCATCTCATCACTTCAGTTGAGGAAATAAAAGTGACATTCACAATGACATTTGTCATAGCAACAGGAAGAAAACTAGAACAGACACGAAGGACAAAGTGAAGTAATCAATGCTGGTGCAGAAGCTGCAGCAAGTTACCCAGAAGATGCAGCTAAGATGATTGTGATGGGGTGGCCACACACTAAACCACAGATTTTAAGGGAGATTTTAAAAAGCCTTCTGTTTGGAGAAGACCCATCTAGAACTTTCACAGCGGGAGAAGTCAATACTGACTTCCAAGGACAGGATGACTCTCTTGTTAGGGGCTAATGCTGCTGCTGACTACGTTGGAGTTGGTGCTCATTCATCATTCTGAAAGTTCTAGGCCAGTTAAGAATCAGAGTAATCATCTACCATTCTGCTTATTCTTATCTCTCCACTTCCTCTTCTGCAATGATCCCAGAGATGAAGTGGTGGGTGACTGGAAGGAAAAAGTATATTCTGTACACAGCAGGGCAGTAGCCATGACCTCAGAGGTTGTGACAACATACACAACTCCTGAGGTGGGCACAAGGTCCTCCCACCTCCCACCCCTGCCAGCTGTGGAGGAAGTGGTAACTGATAACTACCCGGAGAGGCAGTCAGCTTTCTTTAAGAGTGTGTCCCCACACAACACAGATCCACCATGCTCCAGTGGACAGGCATGTGCTGAGGGCAGATAGGCAGTACAGTGAACTTGGTGGGGTTTTTTGAGAGGAGGCGACAAAGTAGGTATGGGAGAGTGACCTGGGAGGAGTTGGGGGAAGAGGGTGAATATTATCAAATACACTATACAAAATTCTTATACAATGTACAAAAGAACTCACAATAAAATCGGCTGCATTTCTGGGCACCAGCAAGAAGTATCCAAAAAGGAGTGTTGAAATCGCCATGCATGATAATAAAAAGAAAGATATAGCAGGAACAACTGTAACAAGGAGACACAAGACCTGTACACCAGAACCACAAAACACTGATTAAAAAAAGTTTTCAAAAATGCTAAAAGACTCCCAGCATCTTTTAGAGACTGTCCAGGGGATGAACTGTCCAGGGATGAACTAATGTTCTTGGAATTGACAATGGTCATAGTTACATTGCTAGGCAGTGGTGGCTCAGGCCTTTAATCCCAGCACTCAGGGGACAGAGGCAGGCAGATCTCTGAGTTTGAGATCAGCCTGGTCTACAGAGCTAGTCTAGGACAGCCAGGGCTACACAGGAAAAGCCAAACCAAGATATATATATATATATATATATATATATATATATATATATATATATTCACAACATGTAGATATAGTTAATGCTCAGAACATAAAATTGTTTAAAAGGAAATTGTTGATATAGACATGAATATATCATCTATATAGCATATACATATATATAGTCAAAAATCCCCAAAGATATTCACATCACATACACACACCCACACATGCACACACGCGCACACCCATGCACACACACACACACACACACACAGTCATAGTGCATTTACTGTGACTGTGCTGTAAAGGGACTAAGCCTGGTGACAGGGCCTCTCTTCACAGCCCTGTCTGTCAACTGTTTTTTTTTAAAAAAAGATTTTTTTATTTTATTTATATGAATATTCTATAGCTGTCTTCAGACACACTGGAAGAAGGCATCAGATCCCATTAGAGATGGTTGTGAGCCACCATGTGGTTGCTGGGATTTGAACTCAGAACCTCTGGAAGAGCAGTCAGTGCTCTTAATCACTGAGCCATCTCTCCAGCCCCCCCCCCCCCCCCCCCCCCCCCGGTCAACTGTTTTTTTTTTTTTTTTTTTTTTTTTTTTTTTTTAAATCCTACTGCTGAAGCCACTGCTCAGGAAAGAAAGATCCTTCCAAATTATTGCTGCCAAGCTGGGCACAGTAGTATGTCTCTGTTGTCCCAGCTGCTGAGGCAGGAGGATTGCTTGAGCCTGAGCAGCATAGTGACACACCATCTTATATTTGTATTAAAAAACAAAACCAAAACTTTTATTGGCAACACACCTAGCCATCAGGAGCTCTGATGAGGGTTTACAGTGAAATTCATGTTGACTTCACATTTGCTAACATAGCAGCCATTCTGCACCCAGTAGATCAAGGAGTCATTTCAACTTTTAAATCTTACTGTTAAAGAAACACACTTTACAAGTCTGTAGCATCCACTCCTATGACAAACCCAGGAAATTACATAATGACCTTGCCAAAAAGTCAGCATCTCAGGTGCTTTGATCCAGGACTTATGAGATGAGATCAAATATCAATATTAACCTGTGTCTGGAAGAGTTGATGTGAATTCTCAAATGACTTTGAGGGCTCAAGACTTGGGTGGAGAAGTAACTACAGGTGTGACGACTGTAGCAAGAGAAATAGAACTGGGTGTAGAGCCTGTAGCCGAGGCTCTCCATGTAAATACATGTTACTGTATCTCATGACAAAACAGTGGATAAGGAATGGCTTCTTGAGATACAGAGGACACTGATGAAATAACAAAAGACTTAAGATATCACTTGGGCTGGAGAGACGGCTCAGAGGTTAAGAACACTGACTGCTCTTCTAGAGGTCCTGAGTTCAATTCCCAGAAACCACATGGTGGCTCACAACCATCTGTAATGGGGTTTGATGCCCTCTTCTGGTGTGTCTGAGTAAAGCTACAGTGTACTCATAAAAATAAAATCATCATAATAAAAAAATCACATAAGTTCAGCTGATAAGGTAGATGCAGGGTTTGAAGGGACCAGCTCTCTAATAAAAAAGTGCTATGCTACCAAGCAGTATTAGTATTGCAAGCCACAGACAAATCATTCCTAAAAGAAAGTTAATTGGCACAGCAAACTTCACAGATGTTAAAAACAACAAAAACAAAGAACCCAAAATTGTTACAGCTACTCTAACCTTCAGCAACTCAGCAACCACCACCGAATCAGTCAGTAGCCATGGAGGCGAGACTTCTCCCACCAAAGTCTTCTTCAACACTGGATGAAGGCTTGGGTGGTAGCCCTTTTGAGCTATTAATGATGTATTCTTAATAAAACTACAACTTTTTAGACTTAAGCTATTGCACACTTAATTAAAATGACTTTTAGGTGTGTGTGTGTGTATGCGATTGTGAGCACACATGGGCACACACCCATAAACCTGCCATTTAGGAGGTAAAGGCAGGAGGATCAGGAGTTCCTGTCTTGAAAAAAACAACAAAATAATTTTTTTTTTTACCTGCTATACTACAAGAATTATGTAGCTTCTTTATTGTGGCGCCTTGG